>NC_051185.1:91509167-91809167 GCF_013339695.2 Rhipicephalus sanguineus
TATTACATGAACATCCGTCGGGAAATCGAAGCAATTGCACCTGCTCTTCCCAACAACGGTCACGTTGATTCGCACCTGCCCTCAGTTGCCCTCGTCCAGTCATTGTGCGGGAGGAACTCGGCAATTTGGGCTTCGCTGTCTGCGCCGTTGCTCAGTCCCGGACATCTGACGTTCGCCCAAGATCGCCGCCCCAGGAACAACGGTTTGCTCCACGGTCTCGTAATCCGGCTGAATGGCGAATGCAGATGATCGGCCGATCTGCTTCAACTGCCGCCGTATAGGTCACGTCGCACGACATTGCAACAACCGTTGGTCTTCGCCTTTAAGAACCCGGTATGCCACTGCTACCCGCACCTCCACCAAATTGTCACGGGGATGACGAATACACGAGAGAGACAGCAGCAGTATATTTACAATATTTACAAGCAACTGTGCCACCGAATGGCTGCCAGCATCTCGCGCGGCATACCCGCTTCTTCCTCGTCTCTTCGTCTCCAACGGCGTGCTCATCCACAATGCCTCGTAACAATATGTTTATCAATGAAGGAGAAATCATGTTCAAAGTTCATTTTTAAATTTCACGCCGAAATCTCCCCGCCTGACGTCACGGATTTGAAGTGTATTTATCGTATTTTGGCGCCATTGGCTCAACAACATTAGCCCAAACTTGATATGCTAAGTGCATGGCGCCGTCAGAGAACAATGTACTTCATTTCTGCGTCGCTTTGCTGTCGACGCAAGTCCCCTTGGCCAGCCACGGTAGCTTTCGATTTTTCAGTCTTGGGTCAACACCAACTCATGAACTGAAGTATAGCTTGCGTTTTGCGCGTCTGCACTGGCGGCTCGCAGATTTCTTGGGTCCCAAAACTCTTGGCTCCCGACTAACACGAGCGATATCGATCGAGATGACGACCGGTCAGAATAAGGCTCGATCCTTATCAGACGCTCCTACATGGTCCATTTAATCGCGATCTGGTATAATCGGGATCAAGACGATCGCGATCTGAATCCGGGGTTGCGATTTGACTGACGTCTGTGCCAAACTTGATCCAGATTAGTCTGGACTGTGTAACAGCGACAATTTTTGATCGCGATAAAAAAATGAAAATGCCTTGCTTGCGATCAGAATTGCCCGTGTGATTACAGTATTAATGTATAAACTGTATGTGTGTGTTTATCAAAAAAAAAATTCCCGACGACTTAGAGTACTATGCATTCTAGCGTAGGAGTACACACCGGAGTAACGGAGACAGAACCTATACATGAAGCCAACACGGTTCTTAGCAGCCGTTGCAATCGAGATATTAAAGCCATTAAAGTCTGGCACAATAAAGTCTGGGAAGCGGCCTTGTTTTATGGACTCTCTCGTGGAGGATAATGAAAACACATTCCTTAAGCCGTGTGGAACAGTGCACTCTGAGTAAAGCACACAATATCTATTTCAGCATGTCTGACACAAAGACGTTTTGGTGTAGATTTTGGCATTCTTGCTCAATATTCTATACATCTGGCGCTATGAAACCGTCGCACAAAAGCTTGCTTGGCGAATCATATGCGTGAATCCCAGAGATGATTTACAGAGACGCGCCACCAATTGCGTCACCTCATCTGTGTGATATGAAAAGACTTCTCTATGTCTGAGACATTTCAATTGACTGTACAGATGTGTAGTTCTGCCACTGATTCTCGGGTACATAAACAAATTTATTTTCCATTTTTTTGCAAGATTCTTACGCCGAGTTCCGCAAGGTGTGTTATCTAACGATTCGCATTACGTATTAAGCATTATCATTAAGCATTGTTCAGGATTGTTCAGCAGATATTCAGCGTTATATATTCAGCCATGCAAGCACTACAGAGTCAAGGTGTACACACCATTTATAAATATACTTGAAGAAATCTACAGTGGTACACAGCCACCATAGTACTTGTTTTAGCGTGATTTAGTGTGCCAGCACAGTACTTGCTTTAGGTTTTCAGTTCATGGACAGCACCTTAGTAACCTGCGATTCGCCGATGAATGCCTTGCTGGCTAAATGAAGGGACCGATTGCGAAACATAATTACTTAATATTAGAGGCATAGACTCCTATCCACTGATCTTCATCCTTATATTGTCACGTGGTCGTGACGTCGACGAAGACAGCAGTCGGCGTTTGCAGATGAAACTGTTTATTTGGCCGAACTTGTGGCCGGGAAAATGAGAACAAACTACAGCAATACGCTGATAGCGGCGAACAGGGCGTCCGTCGATCAACTGACAAGCAGTCAAGCGCGTCGGCTTTTATACAGGCGCTATCGAACTTTCCAGCGATATCGCTGGTGGCGGCGTTATCTCTCGACAAAGCTGGAACATTCTCGTGCGGCGCGCAATCTTAACAGATTGTTCCAAAACAATCGCGAAGCTTCCTACACATCACGGCGAGGCCTGCGCAGCGCGTTGCCCACAGTCTTTGTGGGTGAAGCTTACACTCATGAAATATAAGACTCGCGGCAATGCCCCCCTCTGAAAAAGCATCGTCCCGATGCTTAAAAACAGAACATGAATACATGCAATACTAAAGAAAACTAATAAAGAAAGCAAACATTAGAGTCCTCAGGTGCGCTAACGAGCATAGTACGGTTTAAGGCGCACCACATGCACGACCTCGGGTCGAGCTCGGCGCCTCTGGGAGTTCGTGATGCCGTCGGGGACAACCTCGTAGTCGAGTACGCCGAGACGTCGAAGTACCCTGTACGGTCCGAAGTATCGTCGAAGAAGCTTCTCGCTCAGTCCGCGTCGTCGTATTGGCGTCCAGACCCAGACACGGTCGCCGGGCTGGTACTCGACGAAGCGTCGTCGAAGATTGTAGCGACGGCTGTCGGTGTGCTGCTGGTCTTGATGCGCAGGCGGGCCAGCTGTCGAGCTTCTTCGGCACGTTGTAAGTAAGCGGCGGCGTCGACATTTTCTTCGTCGGTGACGTTGGGTAACATGGCGTCGAGCGTCGTCGCCGGGCTCCTTCCGTAGACCAACTTGTACGGCGTCATCTGCGTCGTTTCTTGGACGGCCGTGTTGTAAGCGAAGGTCACATACGGAAGGACGGCGTCCCACGTCTTGTGCTCAACGTCGACGTACATGGCGAGCATGTCGGCGATGGTCTTATTTAGACGCTCGGTGAGGCCATTGGTCTGCGGGTGGTAGGCGGTGGTGCGGCGGTGGCTCGTCTCGCTGTACTTCAAGATCGCCTGAGTTAGGTCCGCAGTAAAGGCGGTACCTCTGTCTGTGATGAGGACCTCTGGGGCGCCATGACGCAAGACGATGTTCTCCACGAAGAACTTGGCTACCTCGGCGGCACTCCCTTTGGGCAAGGCCTTTGTCTCGGCGTAGCGGGTGAGGTAGTCAGTCGCTACGACGATCCACTTGTTGCCGGAAGTCGACGTCGGGAACGGCCCCAGTAGGTCCATCCCGATTTGCTGGAACGGCCGGTGAGGTGGATCGATTGGCTGCAGAAGTCCCGCTGGCCTAGTCGGCGGTGTCTTCCGTCGCTGGCAATCTCGGCAAGTCTTAACGTAGTGGGCGACGTCGGCAGCAAGGCGTGGCCAGTAGTATTTTTCCTGTACTCTGGCGAGCGTTCGGGAAACACCGAGGTGTCCAGCCGTCGGGTCGTCGTGTAGGGCCTGGAGGACTTCTGGTCGCAATGATGAGGGCACGACGAGAAGGTAGTCGGTTCGAAGTGGCGAGAAGTTCTTCTTCAGGAGAACGCCGTTCCGTAAGAAAAACGACGGCAGTCCTCGCTTGAATACCTTCGGAACCACGGCGGTCTTGCACTCGAGGTACTCAATAAGGCCCCCCAGTTCCGCGTCGGCCCGTTGCCTTTCGGCGAAGTCGTCGGCACTTATAGTTCCGAGGAAGCAGTCATCGTCGTCGTCTTGCGGCGGCGCGTCGAGGGGCACGAGACAGGCAGTCGGCGTCAGAGTGTTTTCGTCCAGACTTGTACACGACGGTAATATCGAATTCTTGAAGCCTCAGACTCCATCGTGCGAGACGACCTGAAGGGTCCTTCAAGTTAGCTAGCCAACATAAGGCGTGATGGTCACTGACAACTTTGAAGGGCCTGCCATAGAGGTAGGGGCGAAACTTTGACGTAGCCCAGAGAATGGCAAGGCATTCCTTTTCTGTTGTGGAATAGTTTGCTTCTGCCTTGGATAGTGACCGGCTAGCATAACTGATAACCCTTTCAAGCCCGTCAGTCTTTTGCACAAGGACGGCACCGAGTCCTACGCTGCTTGCGTCGGTGTGTATTTCCGTATCGGCGCAATCGTCGAAATGCGCAAGTATGGGTGGCGTCTGCAGGCGTCGTTTAAGTTCTTGAAAGGCTTGCACTTGCGCCGTTTCCCACCTGAATTCCACGTTATTCTTCGTGAGAAGCGTCAGTGGTTCGGCGATCCGTGAAAAGTTTTTGACGAAGCGTCGGTAATAGGCACATAAGCCGAGAAATCGGCGCACGGCCTTCTTGTCGGTGGGTGGCGCAAAGTCGGCGATGGCAGCTGTTTTCCGCGGGTCTGGGCGCACTCCAGACTTGCTGATCACATGACCCAGAAACAAGAGCTCGTCATACGCGAATCTGCACTTTTCTGGCTTCAGGGTCAGTCCAGAGGCCTTGATTGCTTGAAGTACTGCCTCAAGCCGCCGGAGATGCTCGTCGAAGGTCGAGGAAAACACGACGACGTCGTCCAAATACACAAGGCACGTCTGCCACTTCAATCCGGCCAGTACGGTGTCCATGACACGCTGGAACGTCGCAGGTGCCGAGCAAAGACCGAAAGGCATGACCTTGAACTCAAAGAGGCCGTCGGGTGTTATAAAGGCAGTCTTTTCTCGGTCTCTCTCGTCGACTTCGATTTGCCAGTAGCCGGTCTTGAGGTCCATCGACGAAAAGTGCGTCGCGTTGTGAAGTCGATCCAGGGTGTCGTCTATTCGTGGGAGGGGGTACACGTCCTTCTTCGTGATTTTGTTCAGGCGCCGGTAATCAACGCAGAAGCGCAGTGTCCCGTCCTTCTTCTTCACTAACACCACGGGTGACGCCCACGGACTCTTGGACGGCTGGATGATGTTGTCGCATAGCATCTCGTCGACTTGTTTCTTTATCGCGTCGCGCTCTCGAGTAGAAACTCTGTATGGGCTCTGACGGAGTGGTCGAGAATTTTCTTCTGTTATAATGCGGTGCTTCGCAAGGGGCGTTTGTCGGACCCGCGATGACGACGAGAAACAGTCCTTGTATTGCAAGAGCAGGGTTTTGAGCTGGTCTTGTTTGGCCTTCGGAAGGCTGGGTTGACGTCAAAATCCGGTTCGGGACCTCTATTCGTCGAAGCAGGTTCGGCAGCATCGAAGAGGGCGAAAGCATCGCTGGCGGCTACACATTCGTCGATGTAGGCAACCGTCGTACCGAAGTTGAGGTGCCTATATTCGTGGCTGAAGTTTGTCAGCACTACTTTTGCTTTACCGTCACGCAGCTCGGCTATACCTCGTGCGACGCAAATTTGACGGTTCAGGAGTAGGTGCTGATCGCCCTCGATGACGCCTTCAAGGTTCGCAGGTTTTTCGGTGCCGACGGAAATAATGACGCTGGAGCGCGGCGGAATGGTCACCTGCTCTTCTATCACATTCAATGCATGGTTGCCTGGCATCGCGTGGGGCGGGAGCGCTTTGTCTGAGTTCAGTGTTATCGACTCAGACCTCAGGTCGATGACGGCGCCGTGGTCACTTAGGAAGTCCATTCCCAGTATCACATCCCTGGAGCAGTTTTGTAGAATTACAAAGCTCGCAGGATAAGTCCGGTTATTGATGGTGACTCGTGCCGTGCAGACACCAATCGGCGTTATCAGATGGCCTCCAGCGGTCCGGATCTCGGGGCCTTCCCAAGCAGTCCTAACTTTCTTCAACTGTGCTGCGAACGGCCCACTGATGACGGAATAGTCGGCTCCAGTATCGACGAGAGCGGTGACGTTGTGCCCGTCGATCAGAACGTCGAGGTCGCTAGTCCGCCGTCTTGCGTTGCGGTTACGTCGCGGCGTCGGGTCACGGCTGCGTCGGTTTGCGCCGCTGCTTCCGCGTTTGCGTGCGTCGTCATGTCTGCTTCCGGTCGCAAAGTTAGTTCTTCAGGACTCCGTTCGTGCGTGCGGCAGGGGCTCGGAACTTCGTCGTCGGCGTCGTCGTCGACGGCGAGGATCTTCAGCATTTCGTCGTTCAGCAACCGCACCTCCATCGGTTGCTGCCCTTAGTTTTTCCGGGCTACGGCAGACGGCGCCGGCCCCGGTTTGGGCCAGTGTACGTCCGGCGGTTGCGGTGACCTGTAGCGGCCGGGCGACGGGAGCGGGAAGGTCGTCGTTCTTGCCACTGTGTTTCCGGTGAGGTATCGTTGATGTCGCGCGGCCGTTCGCCTGGCTGCGGGCGCGGCGCGTTGATAGCGAATCCGCGTAGTCCCATCTGTCGGTACTGGCAGCGGCGGTACGTGTGCCGGCCTCTCCGCAGTGGTACAGAGCGGGCGGTTTCGGGGGCACGCCAGACATCGGTCTTACTCGGGTGTTGCGCTGGCCGACAGGTGGTCGTAGGCGTCGGTGGCGGCGGCGGCGTCTGGCGACGGTACTGCGGCGGTGTGCGTCTTGGCGGGGGCGTGGAGGAGGAGCATGACGGCGGGCTGCAGCAGCATAGCTAATAGCTTGCGGCTGCGGCTCTGCTAGCTGAGGCGCGCCGAGTTGCTGGATCTCCTGGCGCACGACGTCGGCGATGGACTCTACTTGAGGTTGCGCCGGAGGTAGAATTTTTCGCAACTCCTCTTGCACGATTGCTCGAATCGTCTCACGCAGGTCGGCGGGTCCTAGGGCTTGAACGTCGGCGTAGCTTGTAGCCGAGAAGCTGCGGTTTATTGCCGCGTTCGCATCTCAGCGTTTTCTCGATCGTGGAAGCCTCCGATGCAAATTCAGCGACCGTCTTCGGCGGGTTCCTTATCAATCCAGCGAAGAGTTCCTGTTTGACACCCCGCACGAGGAACCTCACTTTCTTCTCTTCGGGCATACTTGGGTCGGCGTGTCGAAACAGGCGTTCATCTCTTCCGTGTAGATGGCAATATTTTCATTGGGCAGCTGCACACGGGTCTCCAGCATAGCCGCGGCCCGTTCCTTGCGGACCATGCTCGTGAACGTGCTTAGGAACGTCGTCCGAAAGATCCCATGTTTTTAGGGCGGATTCTCGGTTCTCGAACCACGTCCTCGCGGCGTCTTCTAGGTAGAAGTATACGTGGCGCAGCTTGTCCTCGCAGTTCCAGTTATTAAATGTGAGACCCTTTCGAAGGTCTCGAGCCAAGTCTCGGGTCTTCACATGCGAACCACGGAACGTCGGCGGCTCCCTTGGTGGCTGCATCACGATCGCCGTAGGGGGCACTGCGTCAGTCATCGTCTCGGCGGTCGATGTGACGGTCTTCGGCTGCCTGGCGTTTGGGAAGGAGCCCGTACTCTGGTTGTAGTCCCTTCTGCCGGCGGCTGGTTCGAGGATCCGGTTTGTCCTTAGAGTCGTCTTCTTCGCGGCTTGGGCTTGGGTCAGCGCTCCGCGGTGGCGTCCGGATCATGAAGCAGCACCTCCACCAGATGTCACGTGTCGTGACGTCGACGAAGACAGCAGTCGGCGTTTGCAGAATGAAACTGTTTATTTGGCCGAACTTGTGGCCGGGAAAATGAGAACCAGAACTACAGCATACACGCTGTACAATGATAGCGGCGAACAGGGCGTCGTCCGTCGATCAACTGACAAGCGGTCAGGCGCGTCGGCTTTTATACAGGTGCTATGCTTTCCAGCAATATCGCTGGTGGCGGCGTTATCTCTCGACAAGCTGGAACATTCGCGTGCGGCGCGCAATCTTAACAAAAGGATCTACCAAAATCGTGAAGCTTCTCGAACACTGCTTCGGGCCAGCGTCGAGCGTTGATAACCGTCCTTGCTGGTCAAACTCGAACCATCAAAATAAAAGAAGAAGCGGGCGTGGCAATAATATTAATTGTAGGCAACGACTTCAAGAACTCCGGTATAATGTTAGTAAAAAGCGACACATCTCGAAATAGGAAGTGAATTCTTTACGTTCCGGCCGTGGAACCGGCCTTCGTCATCAAATAACACAAATGGGAGTGGCGACGAAAGTGACCACTGTAACTTTTATATATATAATATATATATATATATATATATATATATATATATATATAGATATATATATATAGGCCTGAGCGTGCAACGCGAACAGTATTGATTATTCTGGAACTAACCCGGCCATCACTGTTAAGGCTGGGATCTTCGACGCCACATGTATAGACGCCGACGCGCTTAACCGTTTATCAGATTACTGCCGGTCGAGGACTTGCTTGCCGCTATCATTGCACATGTGTATGCTCTTAATTTGACTTTTCGTTTCCTGGGCAGGTTAGCCCGGAAAAGAGTTTTCTTCGTTAACCCTTTGCATCTCAGCGTCCACACATGTTACAAAGCATTCAGTGAAGTGGTATCAAGATAGCATTGCCTTAAAAATCCATTTGGAATGTTCGCATTACTGCAGCATTTCATAAAAACATCTCTATATGTGTCAACTTCTGTGAACAAACAGCAGTAAGTGCGCGCAGTACAATGCGTTTTTCTCAAGTCGCCTGTAGGGGTGTATGCCTACACATTTTTATATGTTTACTCTAAATTCGTATAAGTTTCTAAATTATTCGGCTTATTCGAGAAAAGGAAGGGTTTACCTTGTTTTTCCGTGAGTTTTGTGGCAATGTGAGCCCCAATGTTTTGTAAGTTGAGTTGTCGCTGCGGCGTCCACGTTTGAGGACGCCAGGCATGCCCTTTTAGAAGCTATGATTAGAATTTGTTTGCTTTATTCGGGACAGTACTTAATGAAGACATACGCCATAATTTCTAACCTAACTAAAAGAAGCAAACGTTCTGATTTGGAGAGCACCAATAATTAGATTAGAAGGCAAGAGTCATCAACAATCAAAGACTCTGAAAAATGCTACTAGTGTTGATCATAGCAGTCAGTTTGAACGTAACCATGAACGCATTGGTAATCTTGAACAACGATGATGACGAACACGTTGAAGTGGAGCTGTGGGCAAGAAAATGGGCCTTAAATGGTGCTAATGGCGGTGATGATGAAAGCACTGTACATGAGGATTATGCGTTGATGATAGCGATCATGAGGGATGATGATGAAAGTGTTGAATCAGAACCGTTAGCAAGCGGCCAAGTGAACTTTTATGATGATTATGATGATAACAATGATTAACACGTTGAACTTGTGATGAATGCGCTGGTTATCGTAAGTATGATGATTATAATGATGTATGCGTTGAAACAGAGCGCTCGGCAAGCACAGATCCAATGTACGATGAAGAAGGCTGATGGACCTAGTGTAACGGTGTGCCTAGCGCCTACATATGTGACACTTTCTTCTAGAACTAAAGCGCTGGGCTTTGTCTGTACTTCTTTTGGCGACCGTCCGCTTTCTAAAACCTACCATAGCATCTGTAACATATTGAGCGCGCGCTCTCGCCTAGAGAAGCCTTCTTCGTCTTGTTCTTCGACCGCCTTGATAATGGTACGTGCAGAGCGCGCGCTCGCGCCAGAAGAATAATCTTGGTCTTGGGTAGTACTTGGGTAGTCTGGCTCTGTACGTATCAGTGCCCTGCACGTATCATCATCAAGGTGGTCTTTGACCGCCTTGATGATGATACTGCAGAGCACTTTAGGGGCTCGGCTGCCGTATGCTATCCTAGCTTGGCGTAACGCAGACAAAACCACGTATGCTGGCACGCGCTAGCGCGTTTGGGCCTGTGTAAGGGACTGGGTAAGACGCTGTGGCCTCTCCCCCTAACACTCTCTTAGCAATCACGTGATGGCGTCGGGGAACGAATTCTGCAGACGCGCAATGAACCCGCTCGGCGTGCTCCAAGAAGAGTTCGGGACGAGTAACAGCAACAGCAACTGCTGTGAATTCATGGTGTGCTCCACATGCAAGGACGCGTTAACACCGGGCAAGGTGCTCGTGATGAACTTACTTTGAAGTCGACCCATGCGCTCCTTCGCATCCCCCCATGGTTGAATATAGGGGAGTTGTTTTTATTAGAAATTTGTAGTGCGTGCAAATTTATGGCATACCCTTATTCAGAAATAATGGAAGTTCTTACGTAACTGGAGAGATTTGTCAAGGGCAAAATCCAATCTGATCGCATGCGGCCCGCATAAAACGCGGCGTCTCTGTTACGTCAGACCGGTACTACCCGTGACAAGGAAGTGACGAAATTTGACTGAAGGCTCGTCATGGCCGTTGTTTTCGTGAAAAGCGGCAAGTAATCTCGCTTGCTCCGGAGTCGCCTTACCATTGCGTTGTGGTGTTTGGTGCTCGTCTACCTTTAGTTTAAGAAAGAAACAGATAAGTACCACTCATCACACCCAAACATTAAGCTGTTTACTTGAGTATTTCGGAATGCTTACAGATATTCCTGACCACATTGTGATTCGGCGAACGTCCATTAAACGTTCACAACTTCCTTTTCTCATTCTTTCGCGACACTTCATTCACAGGGATGCCACGTTTCTTGCTCGTCGGGCGCTGTCAGTCTCGATTTCGTCGATCATATCGATGATGAATATCTCGAATAGGTGCAATTTTCTGGATTTCTAAAAAAAATGTTTATGCCGTAATTTGGCACGCACTACAACTTTCTAGTATAAACTACTGCCCTCAAGTCAATAATAAAAACTTATTTAAAAAGTCTGTGTTAATTAATCTTGTCAATGTCATTTTAGTTGCGGCAAACCATTTCCGCCTTGGCATAGAGTACGTGCGCGAAAACGACTTGAGCGTGCCTGTCATACAATTTTGATGAAAATGTGTATTGTCTAATGAAATATATCTCATATTAGGTGCACAATGAATGATATCTCATCAGGGCAGTTCTCGTCAATTCTAGCACTTGTGAATTTTAGGTTGCTTATAACAGCAATTATTTCCTCCGCTGTAGTAGCAACTAAAAATTACACCATCTCCCACTAAAGGGAACCATATGGCGATGCGAAGGAGCGCATTGGTCGACTTATTGTTCCGTTCATCACGTGCACCTTGCCCGATGTTAACGCATTCTTGCATGTAGAGCACACCATGAATACACTGTAGTTGCTGTTGCTGTTACTCGTCCCGACTCTTGTTGGAGCACCCCACATGGGTTCATCGCGCGTCTGCAGAATCTCGTTCCCCGACGCCATCACGTGGTTGCTGAGAGAGTGTAAGGGTGAGAGGCCACAGCGTCTACCCAGCCCTTACGCATGCCCGAACGCGCTACCACGTGCGAGTGGGTTCTGACTAGGATACAACGCGTTGGTTCATAGCGCGTCTGCAGAATCTCGTTCGCCGACGCCATCACATGATTGCTGAGAGAGTGTAAGGGGGAGAGGCCACAGCGTCTTACCCAGTCCCTTACACAGACCCGAACGGGCTAGCGCGTGCCAGCACACATCGTTTTGTCTGCGTTACGCCACGGTAGGACAGCATAAGGCAGCCCGGGCCCCTAAAGTGCTCTGAACGTATCATCATCAAGGCGGTCGGAGACCACCTAATGATGATACGTGCAGGGCACTGATACGTACAGAGCCCAACAGACTACCCCAAGTACTACCTAAGACCAAGATTATTCTCTTGGCGCGAGCGCGCGCTCTGCACGCACCATTATCAAGGCTGTCGAAGAACAAGACGAAGAAGGCTTCTCCTAGGCGCGAGCGCGCGCTCATATGTTACAGATGGCTATGTTATGTTTTAGAAAGCGGACCAGGTCGCCAATGGAACTACGAACAAAGCCCCAGCGCAAAAGCTGCTTCGCATCTAAAAAACCCACTGCTGGCTCTCCACAACCGTTGACCGGCCACCGCGTATATGCCCACTGACCGGCCACCACGGTCAGTGGGCATGGTCGAGCAGCAGCTATGCAGTCGACTAAGGACCCGTTTTTCTTCTATTCCAGTTGCTGACGATGCTGGCTTCCGCCCCCTGCCAAGAAGCTCAAACGGACGGCTTTCCCCAACCTTCGAAGGGCGCTTCCAACAGGAACGACACGGCGAGGTTCTCCTCGTGGTGCCTCACGTCACGGGAGCAAATTGTGCAAGGCGGACCGCCAACGCTTCTGCAGTCTTCTTCTTCAGCTTGGAATCATGCTTGGCAGTGCCCCAGTGTTGATAGCACAGCAAGCCTGCCTGTTGTCACTCCGATAATCTCCGAATTCTCATCAGCATCGTCATCACACAGCACAAGTTTTATAAGCGGCCGTCATCCCCCGCGCGACTTCAGTGGGCATGGTCGAGCAGCAGCTATGCAGTCGACTAAGAACCCGTTTTTTTCTTCTACTCCAGGTTGGTAAATTTCATTCATGCCACTCTAAAAGTCAAACAACCTGTGTCTGCTGCTTGTACCATGCCCAAGTGTTACTTGTGTATTTGCGAATGTTTTCATGTTGTGAAACTATTGCTTTTGAGTGGTGACGTCGAATCCAATCCAGGTCCCAATAATCCTTCTAGTCTTCCTGATGAGCTGGCTAAAGTCGTGAAGGCAATTAACGCGCACGTTGACGCACGCCATAACGAATTAAAAAAGTTCTTGATGAAGTGAAGTCCAGTCAGGCGATTTTGGAGCAAACTGTGTCAGATATTAACTCAAGATTGGTTGCTGTAGAAGCTCGCGTAAATTCCTTGGACAAAATGCCTCCAAGTAACCTGCAGCAAACTATAACTGATACTGTTCGTGGGGCGAACGCTGAATTACGTCACGCCTAGATGATTTCGAGGATAGGTCACGGCAGAAAACCTTCTATTCTTCGGAATACCTGATGCTGCACCCGAAACATGGTCGCATTCCGAAGATAAGGTTCGCGAGATTGTGTCCACTCTAGGTCTCCAACTGCCGACCGATGCCATTTCACGTGCGCACAGGCTTGGTTCATACGCAAATAAGAAGTGCCGTTCTGTAATTGTAAAGCTTTCTACTTTTAAGATTAAGGAAAGTATTATGGCAAACAAGGCCAAATTAAAAGGTACCGGTGTCAGCTCAAGTGAAGATTTTTGCAAAGAAACTAGGAACACACGTAAAAAATTGTACGAGTACGGAAAGTCGACTGGTCAACAGTTTGCAGTGCGTTACAACAAGTTATTATTAACAAAAAATGCTTCGTTTACTGCAGTCAGACCGACAGCGTTTGTGAACTTACCCGTGAATTTGCTTCTTCACTTTCGCCTTCAGGTCCCAATATTCCTAGCAGTGTTCTTCCCTCTTCCTAGCAATCCCAACCTACTAAACGTGCCGCAACACTTGAGCCAGTTTCAGTCTTGTTTACAAATATTAGAAGTGTGCTAAGCAAACGTGACGAGTTATCTTCTATAATTGATGACTGTTCTGCGGACATAGTAGTGTTAACAGAAACTTGGTTGTCAAGTAAAATTCGCAACACTGAGGTTTTACATTGCAAAAACGCCTACAATTTTTACAGATCTGATCGAATAACAAGAACAGGGGGCGGTGTTCTCATCGCGATATCAGATAAATTTCTCTCCCATATTGTTTCTATATGTTCGTCACTAGAGATCGTATGCGCGTGCGTTCGCTTTGCGTATCAGGAAGTGATATTGTGTGTTTGCTACCGTCCGCCTCACTGCCCCTCAGACTTTTGCGAAAACTTCCATGACTGTTTGCACGCAGTTTCTGTCAGATACCCAACTTCTCAAATATTTGTTATGGGTGATTTTAATTTCCCAGAAGTTACTTGGAGCAGTGAGAATGGAACGGCTAGCTGTCTTTCAGCGGAAGGTAATCGCTTTTTAAATATATGCAATGATTTTAATTTAACCCAAGTAATCCATGAACCCACGCGCATCACAGCATTTTCTTCCAATATACTTGATTTGGTTTTCACAACTAATCCTTCGGTCATTTCATCGATTCCTTACCTACCCGGGCTTAGTGATCATCGCATTGTACACTTCACCTGCGCAATGCAACCACAGCGTCCTACGCACGCAACTAAAGTTATAAAAGATTATGCGAAAGCTGATTATGCATCTATATGTACCGAGTTAGAAGTTTTCACTGAAAAATACATTGCATGTGCTGCTGATAACACTGTAGAGGAGAACTGGGTATCGTTCAAAAATAAGTTTAATTCACTTACAGATCGTTATGTTCCTTTGCGAACTGTTCGAACGGCGTTTCGCTCTCCGTGGTTCACATCAGCACTTCTTCGCTTACGTAATAGAAAAAAGCGACTTTACCGCAGCGCTTCATCATCTGATACCACGGAGAGATGGGCGGCTTATCACAGCGCAACATTAGAGTACAAAAAAGCTTATGCAGTTGCTAAACATTGTTTCTTTAGCGATACCCTTCCTTCTCTTTTACAGTCTAACCCTCGTAAGTTTTGGCGTATTGTAAATGGTCCGAAAAATAAGAACATTGATCTTTGTGACGAACTTGGTTTGGCGATTGCAAATGACAGGTACTGCGAAGCTTTGCAAGACGTATTTAAAAACTCATTTTCTGTTGACATCTCCAATCATTTACCAATTCAAACCGATCCTGGATATCCCCGAATGGAACCAATCATCATTGATCAATTGGGGCTTTTTCACCTCATATTAAAAATGAAAGCCTCAGCACCTGGCATAGATGGAATCGCTCCCCAATTTCTAAAACAAACTGCCATTTATTGTTCAGTCATTTTTTCACAGCTCTTTTCACAGTCATTGCAAAATGCCTCATTGCCCAGTGACTGGAAGGCGGGGAAGGTGGTTCCTGTGCCTAAACCAGGTGACTCATCTAATCCTTCTAATTACAGGCCCATCACTTTGACTAGTATTCCATGTAAGCTTCTCGAACACATAATCTATTCTAACCTAATTCTATTTATCGAAGAAAATAACTTCTTTCATAACAGTCAGCATGGTTTTAGGAAACACTACTGATGTGAAACCCAACTACTTCTTTTCACCAACGACTTATTTTCAGCATCTGACACTGGCTCCATTATCGATTGCATTTTCCTTGATTTTCAAAAAGCTTTTGACACCGTTTCTCACCGTTTACTCGTACTAAAACTAAGCACGCTAAATATTATCCCAAACATATTACGATGGATTGAATGCTTCTTATCTAACAGTACCCAACATGTAACAGCTAACGATCATGAATCACGCAATTGTTCAGTAACATCTGGTGTGCCGCAAGGTTCTGTCCTTGGACCCTTACTCTTTCTAATTTATATTAATGACCTTCCATCCAGCATTACATCAACAATCAGGCTATTTGCCGACGATTGTGTCATCTACCGCATAATAACTAACTCTCATGATTCATCACTACTTCAATCTTATCTTGACAACATTACATCTTGGTGCTCACTCTGGTCAATGAAACTCAATATTAATAAATGTAAAATAATGAGGATCTCTCGAGGAAGTACTGACTGCACTAGCCCTGTTTATTCAATTTCTAATATTCAGTTGTCGTCTCTCAATACTTACAAATATCTAGGTGTTCACATAGATAACAATTTAACATGGAATAATCATATCAGTTATGTGATTAACAATGCTAACCGCACTCTCGGCTTCTTGCGCCGTAACTTTTCATTAGCACCTGTTTCATTAAAACGTCTTCTTTACAAAACACTAGTCAGATCTAAACTCGAGTACGCCTCATCAATCTGGGATCCTCATTCTTATTTACTTGTTATTGCACTGGAAGCCATCCAAAATCGCTCAGCTCGCTTCATTGTCGCTAATTACTCCCGTACTGCTAGCATCTCATCAATTAAAACTTCTCTAGACCTTCCTACCCTTTCTAACAGGAGGAAGCAGGCCCGCCTATGTCTCTTCCACAAAATGTTTTTATGAATCCTGAAATAAAAGGCACATTTTTCTCGCCACCTTCTTACGTTTCATCTCGCATCGACCATGACTTCAAAGTCCATGTGCCATTCTGCCATACCAACATATACTTCCACTCCTTCGTGCCGAAGACTTCATCCGAATGGAACCACCTTCCTGCCTCCATCGCCAGCAACCCTGATCATGCATCATTAAAGACTGCCATCTCTAACTTGTAACCACTCCTCTCTGTAACGCCGCAATGGCATTGAGAGTATTTAAATAAATAAATAAAAACCAGACCAAAGATCTGTTGTGTTGTGGGTGGAATTCCTCTGTTTTGTTCTGGCACATTCTGGCTGCGTGCATGCAAACGCATTGCGCACCGCGAGCGAATAGACGGAAAGCAAGCATGCGCGGCCAAGCACAGCACGCGCGCACGCACACGCACACACACGCACACACAAAGAGAGGCGCACCGCGCACATGGCAGGAAAAAAAAAACACGCCTGGCAGAAAAATAAAAAAAAAACTGCTCAGGGCAAAGGGGCGAGAAGGAGCGAACGGCTCCTTTTACTGTTACCATGACGACATAAGCAGAATAAGTCCCAAATAAGCGCCGCGAACTTGATGTCCCCGTTCCGAAGGGCTATATATGAAGGGGCCCTCGGCAGTGCCATCGGCGGAGCGTCTGATTTTCACCAACCAATGGGAGGTATGCGAAGTAACACCCCTCTGGTTTTGTTTTGGTCGTCGCAGCCCATGTTGTATTTACCCAGAAAAATTGTTCTATGTGCCATTTGTTCCAGATGTACCCTTCCCTTTCAGGGCTCTCATCACCATCACTGCTGTAGGTTTCGCGAACCTCATCGCGAATCTTAATGTTTCTACATGAACAAGGGTTTATAACATCAACTATGAAATATGCTGCAATAACCCCCGCTGGTCGATGAAGCTATATATATTTGGTCAGCAGACGTTTTGTGCATACAAGTCCACATGACTGCAATTGGTAGTAGAGTGTGAATTTTTGTTCAACTCAAGTCTGTTTACACAACGCTAACTTTTATTAATGGCGATTCGTTTACAAAGCAGCGTAGTCTCTCTCTAATTCGCTTTGCAGAAAATTCGCGCTTTCACGTAAGCTATCTCAACGCCATCCAGCCGAGTCAGTGACGCTGCGAACTCGGGGGCATGATCCTGACCGCGATGGCTGCGGTTATATAAAAGATACGTTAAATTTTAACGTTTCTTAACCTCCTGCAATGCTAGCAGCCACCTAAATAACTATCATCAGTCGAAAATACAGCTAGTAGTGGAGAAACGCCGCGTGACGCGAGCGAACTATGCTGCTGTTCAAGCCAGATCTTAGAAGACGACAAAAGCCGAATGGCCACCTTTGCGTCACCGGAGCGCAGTTCACAGCGCCGCCATCGGTGGCGTACCAGGCGAATTGCTTCTGGGCTCTTCAGAAATGCCCTAGTTCAGTCCTGCCTCCACCTTGTCACTCTATTACATGCTTCAGAAATAGCCACGAAATTATTCATTGGGCCCCTAAACAACCTCTCAAAATACAAAGAACGAGCGCACAACTCTATCCAGACATTCCCCGCCTTTTTGGCAGAATTCATGACCCCAGTATTCTGTTCCCGTAACGTCATGAGGCAATAAGCTCTCCATTGTTTCATATACGAGAAATATCAGTTGAGAATTGTCTCCTGCCCTTCTTTTGCAGTCGTCACTAACACACCCGCTCCAAGGTCGATCCAAATAGGTCTCGCAGCTTCGGGCGAAAAGCGGTTCACAACCCATTGCCAGCAACATCAGCAAGGGGATATGGGTGCTGCGATTGAAGCGCTACTAGGTTGGAGGGAAGAAACACTAATGGCGAAAACTCAAGTTTTATTCAAGGCTGAATCAAACTTAATGTTTAACAAGTGACGTATTTTTTGCCGGACAATATTATGTAGAATCAATGTGAAAAGGTTTTCATGACAGTGTCTAATTATTACGAAAAACCTTTTTCTTAGCGCCCTTTAAAAAGAAGTGCACGCATTATTGTTCAGTGCAGCCCCTGCCATGTCTGAAAAGGCGTGCTTGGAAAGTTCGTCTGGGACGACACGCCCTTCATATGTTTAGGCCTTCTGCACGTGTACGCATTCTCTGAATTATTTTCGTGAGAATTTAATTTTTCCTTGCGTGGAGTCGTGAAGTGCGTTTCATCGTTGGTGACCGTGTTGACGACAGTGCCCAACGGGCACCGGGATGATGCAGATAACGATCACCGTAGAGTGCTTGATTCGGTACCCGCGGGAACCATTAGATGTGCAAGGACACAATAACAACACACGTACACCTGGTGACCCATGCCTTCTAGATATGAAACCGCCAAACCGATAACGTTCGGAATACTGTGCTCGCTGGATTTTCGTGAATCAGTATTACTGCAGCCCTGCTTCCTTAGTGAACAGGCAGAGCCTAATATTATTCCTGATATCTGTGATTATATCGCCATATTATATATCGCTCTACGAATCGCATGCGTAGAGCGTCACATCGCGTCACATCGCGTCACATGTAATAGTAATTTATCGGAGCATAGGGCAAAACATAGTGCACGTATTGTCCGGGCACTTTTTGTAATGTACTGTACATATTACCACACTTGGTCTCGTTGTGTGCAGTGCAGTAAGATTGCGTTATTGAGAGCGCTGAATAAAACAGAAATGTCATAATTTTCGCGTGACTAGGCGTCATCTCTTCTTCATAAAACTGAAGCACACAAGCAATGTGCACTTTAAGAAACCTGCGCATGTGCGAAGCAAATAAGCAACGCTGAAAATGTGAGGTTGCTGGTTGCTTTATTCCGACTGCGGAAGATGCCACGAACGCCGATCGAAAGTTGTAAGAATTGGTTTCATAGTAAAAGAAAGGCGAATTAAACGGCAGTACACTTAAACACCAATGCCTACTCATGAGTCGATGTTAGTTTAGCTGCGTTGACTTGAAGCGTACTAGTCATGGATTCGCCAGCTCGCCTCAACGCGACTTCTTAGCAATCAGGGGCCTACGAAAACAATTTTTAGATCACATTTCGCGCTAGGGCCCACAAAATGACGTCACGTATACACTGAATGTTGCGTCATATCCGCTTTATTTTTTGTTCCGCCGGCAGCGTTGCCTCCCCACAGACATGGCGCTTAGCCCCATGAGCAGCTGATCCGCCGCCATTTTCTGAACGTAAGGACGTCTATGGAAGCTTCGCTGCCAGTTACACCTACCTTGGTCGTTCTGCCTGGGCTCGCATGAAAGTCGTGCGCGATCAAACAGTTTCACTTCTTTTGGGGCCTCTTCGAAATAAGAGCGTGCCTCCGAATAGCGCGTGTTCCTTTTCGGTTCCACACTTAGTGCTGACATTGCCCAATTGTTTCTCGAGGAAAAACATGGGTGATTGCTGTGTCATAAGTGTCGGTGTAACACGAAAGTGCAGTGTATCTTCAGGGAAGAACATAAACATCCTTACAGACTGTTTATTGTTGATCGATATACGAGAGCTCAGACAATGTTCGTTGGTGTTTTGCAGCTATAGCACCGTTAGACGGGGATACACCCACGTTTACGCCTAGTGGCACATCTCCGTCCTGAAAACTAACGCCCATGATCACGACTTCACCCTTGCGCTAGCTCAAGTTGCTAACATGTACCTGGATATAGCATATGGGGAATCCCAGGCAAAAATGGCGGCATCAAACAAATAATAAACACTGGTAGTCGATATGCACTCCCCCAAAGCGTCGTCATTTGAGGAGAGAAACGCCAAGGCGTGTGCTTCCAAGGAAAAGGATAACCTAGGCTTGTGCTCATGCATATACCACACAGCGCTTCGGGAACGCGAGAGGCAGAGTTCGCTGCTTGCCCCGCAAACGTGGGCAGTCGTTCCGTTTCCCGCTCGCGTATAGGGTGCCTGGATGCCAGCATTCCATCGTGCGAAGGAACGCTGGCATCGAGCTGCCATACGCTGGCACGTCTCTCGTTGCACCGAAACCTGAAACTAACGAAGCGTTCATTGTCGGTGCTCGTTAGTGTCATGATGCAGAACTGCACTTGGACCCCAAGCGGCGGAACTACCCCCCGCTATCGAAGGTCACTGGGAAAGGGAGGAGGTGTGAGAGAGAGAAGGTGCGTTTGTCAAGTCTCATGCAAGAGCGCCAGAAGCCAGGGGTTAAAGCGCCCGTCACCTGTTCTCGCGGACCGAGAGGTTGTGGGTTCGACTGCAACAGGAGTTCATACATTGATAGCGACCTTTCCTGGAATAGTCATCTTGCCTACGTTTGCAAAAGACTTCGCGCTGTGTCTTGTCTACTATATAATATAAGATACTACATGCCGTTTTCAGTACGTAAAATGATAACACAGGCTTTAGGCTACAGTATACTGCGTTATGGAATAACCATTTACGGGCACTGTGCTGTCCGATGGCATAATAGATTAAACAGAATATTACGTTCGATCTTAAAAAATATTTCTTATGACTTGAACATGAACTCAGAGAGTAACATTTTCAAAGTGCTCTTAATGCCGAACTTCAATGATCTCTTAATTCAAACGGTTGTTTTAAAACATTTCTGGTCCAAAGAATTCCTGGTTCCATATGTCACTTCCCGTTCTCTAAGGCCCAAAGTCCGTTACTGGAGACCGCGGTGTTCAACAAGGTATGGAACTAGAATACGAGCCCATGATGTTCCAACTTATTTCAATGCGCTACCCCCCAGCATTTTTCGCATAAAAACAAAATACAAATTAAAGAAACTACTACGGCGTATCTGTCGATAATTTTAATGCATGTCATGTCTGGTGTTATCTCGTATGTACTCATTTGCAAGCATGCTACTGAACAGTCATCTAGTGTGGTACCTTGCTTAAGAAACTTTCGCTGTATTTATGTCTTTTGTTCACTCTCAATTTCTGTAATTGTTATATATTGCTAATAACTGTCGCTTGTATGCCCTGTTGCTTCTAATCTAATGTGCACGTTGTTTTTTTTTTCCTATCATCGCTCTTATGCCATGTACTACAACCTTGTAACGCCTTCGGTTTGTTTCGCTGTCTGCCAGGCTCTGCCACTCAAGCCACCAATTGGCTTTGGCAGGCCTAGCCACATGTACTGCTTTATTTGAAGAAATAAAAGGCATTATTATTATTATTATTATTATTATTAAACCAACAAAACTTCTTATTCTGCTTTTCTTTGTCATCTGCAATGTACTGAAGTATTTCCGTGACGTAATAGGTCAGCATAGTCTTGGTAGAGGCCGACGAAAAAAATTACACCATTTTCCACTAAAGAGAACCATGTGGGGATGCGAAACAGCGCGTGGGTCAACTTACAGTTCCGTTCATCATGGGCACCTTGTCTGATGTTAATGCTTCCTTGCAAGTGGAGCACACCATGAATTCACTGTAGTTGCTGTTGCTTTTACTCGTCCCGAACTCTTGTTGGAGCACGCCACGTAGGATTATCGCGCATCTGCAGAATGTCGTTCCCCGACGCCATCCCGTGATTGCTGAGAGAGTGTAAGGGGGAGAGGCCACAGCTTCTTATCCAGCCCCTTACAGAGGCCGAACGCGCTAGCGCCTGCCAGCACAGATGGTTTTGCCTGCGTTACGCCAAGTTAGGACAGCATACGGCAGCCCGGGCCTATAAAGTGCTCTGCACGTATCATCATTAGGGCGGTCGAAGAACAACAGGTACAACACTTTTCCTTCGCGCGAGCGCGTGCTCAATATGTTACAGATGGCTATGCTAGGTGGTAGAAAGCGGATGATCGCCAAGGGACGGACACAGCCCCGAGCAAAAGCTGCTTCGCATCTAAAACACTTTCGTGTTAAACGCGGCGAGGAGGAGACATGGCCCTTAGGAAGTGTTGTGAAGACGGGAAATAAACCACTTCCTGAACTTCAGCTTGGAGTGGTTTAGAGGTCCTAAACGTCCTAAAAGTGTCCTGGATAACTAGCGTCATCTGGCGCATCTTCAGAAACGACTAAAAAGGAAAAGCAAACACTTGTTTGCTCGCTCAACCTCCAGATGTCGATGTGAAAAAATGTTGAAAGGGTGGTCACCGTAGGTGAACACTGCGCCGGAAAGAGTTAAGCGTGCCTCAAAATGTCTGAAATCCGCACAACAATTTAACGTTCAAAAGTGCGTTAGTGCAAAAATTGACCCAAGATATTGCGCTGTTGACCGCTCAAGATGCATTCGTAATAAAATTTAAATAAAAGATTACTTCTCCGCGTAGAATGGCTTAATAATGCTATCTCGCCGCTCTTGTAGGTCCGAAGTTAACGATATGCTTCAGTAAAACTCACTAGTTATGTTAGAGCCAATACTGCGGGTGCGTTTTATGAGATGTAGGGGATGACATAGTGTACATTTCGGCTCCAGCGGCAGTAATGTTTGAGGACTAATGTTTGAATAGCTTACATCTTCAACCATTTACAGTCTTCCGAGGCAGAGTACCCCCCTTCTCTAAAGGGTTCGAAAGACGAGCGTCTCCTTGATAATTCTGCGTAGACAAGGCTACATACGCTTCTCCTATGGTTGGATGCTCAAAATCATTGAGTTGTCGTGATAAATACTTCGTGCTTCCAATCAATGGCGATAGATTTACACACATCCGCATACACCCCCTTATATGGCAAGGTACAAATGATCTAAATCACTGAGAGAGAGAGAAGAAAAAACTTTATTTTTAAAATCAGTCAATTACGTCAGGCATTGCCCGTCGCCCCTAGCCGTCGGCCGGAATCTCTTGAGACAGGGCAGCAGCAAGGGCTTGACTGATGAGGTCCCGCTGGACGTTGGGGTCTGGGTTGCGGAGCAGGGCCTCCCAGGATTCTAGTGTGTGGGAACCATCGTTATGACTCGGACATGCCCACACCATGTGGACCAAATTTGCTGCCTCATCACAAAATTTGCACAGGGACCGGAAAACTTCTGGGTGCCACTTGCTGTAAAGTACGGGGTTTGGAAAAACTCCCGTCTGCAACTTTCTCCACATAACCTCGTTTTCCCTATTGAGCAATCTATCCGCACCTGGGTATACTTGCCGATTCAGCCTGTACTGCGTTACGATTTCATGATATGCGAGCATATCCTCACTTCTTTTTCTAAGTTCGGTAACTTGTGAGGTTCCGGGGGTCCATCGGAACACTTCTCTCAAACCAGACAATATTGCCACATGGACTATTTGTGCTCGATCGCTTCCACGACAAATCCAGTTCCATAGGTGACGCGTATCTTCATTGGCTACAGCGCACTATAGAGCTGCAGTAACTAAAATAAATAAAATAATAAATAGCAAGAGACTAACAAATGTAAACTTGACAGCATCGAACACATTGCATCAAGTCCCTCTGACAAATGCCGACGTTCAAACACTTCTTCTGAACTTAACGATATCTACAAACTATCCTATTCCTTATTCCTAGGAGTTCATTTGAAAGACTAAAGGTTCTTTTTATTATTCGTGATCTCATTAGCAAAAAAGTCACAGTTTAGCCGCAACAGCGAAGCAATGAAGGCGATAGCGAGAAATTGGAATGTCACATGAAGAACGAGAAGCAGCTCGATATTTGCAGCCCGCCGCTGAAGCACAAAGAAGGACGCTCAAAAATAACGCAGAGGCATGTACAAGGCAAGCTTGAAGTAACAACTGTCGCAGTTGTTACTTCAGATATCCGCATATAGTTCTTTCATGTTATGGTAAATATAAGCTGGTTTAGTGCACCGTATGGAACAACGTAAGCTAAATCATTTAACTCTTTTCCTCAAACGACACAATCTAACCACGGGTGACCGTTTGCGCTCGATCGCTCCTGCGACAAAATCTGTTCATAGTTGAGCATATATCTTCATATGCTACAGCCTGAATTAGACATGCGGCATATGAAAATAAACACATGAATATTCAATAAATAAATAATTACTTATATTAAAAGGACTGACCGAATCCTTCCACCTAGATCCAGCACTACCGCGAGTCTGTCAGGCATTGCAGTGTCCAGAAAATCGCCTATGTTCGCCTTCGTTATTTGCGGCACGAGCACAGAGTGTCAAAACCTGTTTCTCTTCAAAGCACTTCCGGTCAAGCACTTACCATCGGTTTTGTGAATATTAGTAAAAAGTCTTCCCAAAAACACAAATAGATTGTTCGGCTTCAAGTGAAGAGTTATATTGGAGAGAAAGAGATAAATGTAGAGCGGAAACGCAGGGAGGTTAACCGGAATATAAATATCTGGCTTGCTACCCTTCACTGAGGATAGGGTAAGAACAGACAGAAAAGCAAGGGAGAGAAGAATGAGAGAGCAAAGGAGATCAATAGAAATACACACACATACGGGAGTGCCATAATCGAAACATCAGCAGCGCCTCCCTCGCTTTGTGGTGTGAAGCTGAAGCGTTCCGGCATTCCAAATTGGATTGCTCAGAAAATGGCTGGTCGTCGAGGCGCCCAAACACTGCTGAGACGGATTGCCTCTAGGAGCTGAATTGAGAGCAACGACTCATCACAGGGTTGCCGTTGAGCTGATGACAAAAGAATTCACTCAAAATGTATTGAGAGTAGCTACGAGTTCGGCGGCCAAATTTGTAGCGAAATGTTAAAAAAGCTGTACTATGAAAAAATAATTTTATTACTGATCAACGAATAATATCATTTTAAAGCAGCAATAATATACAAAGAAGAGCATAGTTTCTTCTCCTCTTGCTATGTCTTCAAGACATAGGCAAGTTTAAAATAAATAGGCAAAATATAAGTTCCGTGAAACTGATATATACGTGTAGAATATCAGTAGAGATAGAATAATTGCCAGAGCCAGAGCAAGACGGGAACATACCAGACAACCATACAGTAGGAAGATTACTCGTAGAAGCAGGTCGTGTTTGAAGTGGCCGACCGAAAAAGATTAGTAGCTACAACAATGCCAGCGCAGCTTCAATACAGATATCTGGTTGAAGACGATCAGTCCATGTTCATTTCATTGCCGATCTGTCTTCTCATCAACAAGAATGCGCGCGGCGCGACAGCATTAAGAACTGGCTCCTAGAGTCAGTATCGATAACGGGCAGGGCGAAGAGCGTGCTAGCCACGCGTTCGCCAACATGCGAGGAACGTCGTCAGTTTCATCTTAGCCGAAAAGGGGACTTCAATTGCATCTGTAATTTGGGTATTGTATTCTGCCCCGCCACGGTGGTCTAGTGGTTATGGCGCTCGACTACTGACCCGAAGTTCGCGGGATCGAATCCCGGCCGCGGGCGGCTGCATTTTCGATGGAGGCGAAAATGTTTGAGGCCCGTGTACTTAGATTTAGGTGCACGTTAAAGAACCCCAGGTGGTCTAATTTGCCAGAGCCCTCCACTACGGCGTCATTCATAATTATATCGTGGTTTTGGGGCGTTAAACCCTAAATATTATTATTATTGGGTATTGTATTCTATACCTTTCCAATCTTTAAGTTTCATTTAAAGTGATAAAACCACCCGATGCTTAGCCAGTCCCATACAGTGAGTGTGAGTCAAATTGACAAGGCGAGCAAAAACAATAACCTCGTCACTACGCTGCCTGAGCGATTGTAATGGGTGGGCCTTTAAAACACCCCCTCGTTGCACAATTCACATGCTTTGACGCCTGGGGCGATTCCACGCTTCTGCGACGCAACACTGCATGCTACATGCGTTAAGCTGTCTCCTTCCAGTACATGACATCTAATTTTTTTTTCGACTCACTTGCAAGAGGTAGCGAGGCTATGTGGTAGAACACCTGCTTAAGACGACCTTCGTTCGATTCCCACAGAAGCCCGAAATTTTTATTATATATTTTATTTGCATCTTTCTCGATTTTTTGGTCACGGACAAAATCATCATTTTTCGCTCACAGCCAACAACGCCGACACCGGAATTTCTGCGAAACGAGCTTTTTAACGCTATTGCGTTAATACATTCCGCTTCTACGATTTCGCGAGTAATCCATGTTTCGCTCTTCTAAATGGCAGAAGTGTTTCCTGAAAGTTTATAAAATGGCTAGCTAGGAAACCTTCAAAACCTTTTCTTCAGGAGAATTTTTCACGTTGTTGACATAATCTCTTAGGCTATTGTGTACGCATCTCCCAGTTTGGCCAACATACACTTTTGCGCATTTTAAACGAATTTCGTACAATACCCATTTCAAACATTCAAAGAAGGGCCGCCTGTGCTTTGTGCGGCAGACCTGCAGCCTCCTCGCCTTCATGTCCGTCTTTCTTCAGAGCTTAGACAACCTTCGAGATGCACTGAATACGACTCACATCAGACCGCTGGGCCACCTGTTAGGGGCGAATGAGCTTAGGGTCTCGGCGCGTCGGCGAGCATCGTATTCCTGTCGATTTGCTTAAGCGCAAGAGAGGGCGCCACCGCCTCCGCGCTCGCCATGTGGCGAGAGAGAGAGAGCGAGCGGCGCGCGTTGACTATCGAAACGCTCTTTCTGCGGTGAACGCTGAACTATCAGCTCGCAAGGAACGAGAACGCACCCTCCTCGCGAGACACAACGCCGACGCAGGCAATATCGGCTAGGGAGTTTCTTGAATGAAAAAAATGTGGTATTTCGACGGTAGTCTTCTGGCGGCCGTACTGCATGAGTTCTGGTCTCCTCCGCGGCCCCCCGTGATGCTGCTCCCAGGGCCACTGTTAGGTGGCAGCACCACATCGTCGCCAGAGGGCTTTTTTTTGCATAGCGTCGCATTGTCTGCGCAGCCTAAGAAACACTAGGATCTTTAAAATTACGTATCTATGAATTTTATAGTAAAGGAACACACCACCAAATACTTACGTATTGATGTTGCAACTCATATGCGTAATATTTGCTTTTAGGGGCGTAGCTCCTCTTAGTCTAACCTTGTCACGTCTCCGTTGTCCGGCGTATCTCCCGGCAGCCGGCAGTAAACGGCAGTATATGTCCGGTGGTGGTGGTGGTGGTGTGCGGCGTGACCACCCTTACTGCGCATGCGCATACCCTCTCCACACACCTCCTCTCCACTCCCCCTCACAATTCCCCATGTCCTTTACCACTTTCCCTCTCCCTTTCCCCATACCCCTCTCCACTTCCCCTTTCTACTCTTCCTCTGAAACGCGGGCTAGACATGCCGAAATTCTCTCCTGCGCAACGCCGCGATGAGCTGGAGCGCATGCGCATCCCCTCCCCTTCTCTCTCCTCTACTACGCTGTCCCCCTCTCGCCCGCCTGTCGACCGCGTTTCCCGCTCGCCCTGTGAGAATTAACGGCCAGGCTAGATGGAAGATACGACGCGCGTAGCGTCCCTCTTCGCGTTCCACGACGCGAGGTCGGTAGCCCCCCCCCCTATCTTGCCTCGCGTCGCGAGGCAGCGTCGCGGCAGCGTCTTGATTGAAAAAACCGACCGCTAGCGCTGCACAACCGTTCACTGACCACTCCGTATATATAGGCACTGGATTTTGACCTCGAAGGTAGTGCGTGTGTGCGATTTCTCCTGTGCGTGATTAAACAATGAAAATTCACAGCGTACATGTAAAATTAAAGTGAGCTGCAAGTCGTCATATTTCTCATCGAACCTTTAGTATAAACGCGCCCGATCTCACGTCGGTGATGATGTACTGGGCAGAATTCACGGAAGATTCACGGTTTACCGATGAACCTCCGCAGCTTCGCCCACTCATCATAATTCACTCCGTGGATATGCTGTGATTTTTTTGATCGACAATGTTCACAAGTATGAATGCAGCTACCAGTTGAAGATGGCTGGGCGTTCAGCAAGTGCTTAAAGGTCCCCTCAGCAGGCCACATAGCAAATTTGAGTTAGACGCTGGAAGTTGTTAAGCAGTATACCGCAAGAATTTTTCAAATCGGTTCATTACGAGCTGAGCAAAACAATAATTTTTAGCGGCGCGAAACCATGATGCGAGGAGGCGAGTTTCAAACCCTTGCCACTCGCTCCGTGTAGCTTCCGCAAGCCAAATCCCTTCATTGCCCTCTTCACTTGACACACACGCATGAACACGTTATGCGCATGCATGGTCACGTGAGCATGACGTGCCTGAGCCAGCCCGAGCACGCGAGCGGCGTTGCACGGCCGCTACCATTTTTTATGTAGCGGCCGTGGGCGTTGTGTCGGCATTCTCTGTGGTGTACTGTCTGTTCCTGCGGGGCGGGCATGAAAGTTGCGACATTTGTACGGGCACGAGAGTGGCGGTATCATGAGCCAGTTCCGCATTAACATTTACTTGGACGCGGTTGAACAAATGAGCATATGAGTTCTCGAACGCGCCAGAACATTACTTTTATTTCCAGGGCTGGCGTCTGCTCGACGCGCTAACCGCGGGGACACGAAGGAATGGGAAACGGAGGCACAATAGCCCCGCATCTCACTGCAATTCACGAAAGAAAATGAAAAAGACGCGCACATTCCCGTTATGTGTCTCACTATTTCTCTGAAAATTTCTTAATCTATTCAAGCAACAAATTACACAAACTACACATGTGTCAAATAATTATCGCAGTGTCACGTGCTACTGTTGGCGACGTCCGAGGACAGTCGTCTACGTAGAGGAGCGACGTGACAGCACTACCATCTACGTAGGGCCATTTTCTCATGTACATCATCCCCTCATTCTCTAGGCGCGCGCCCGCGAGAGGAAGGGAAAGCAGTGTTCACCTTGAAATTTGACCCATTTCCGCGGCGCGTAGCGTTGCAAATTTTGGCAGACGTGATCGTCAACGCCCAGTGGATGCATTGTGCTCGTTAGCTCAAGATTGTCAAACCTAATGAGGGGCCCTTTAAACTTTGGTCGGGTGGCTGAATCGTGTGACAGACAGATCAACATTTCTGCGTTCAAGCAACCCAAGAAAACTATCGTCTTTAAAAGCTACTGCTTGCGCTGTACAACCATTCAAGGCCACCGCGTATATATAGGCATGAAGTCCTGACTTGCAATGTAGTGCCGGTGGGAGATTTCTCTCGTGCGCACTTGAACAATAAAGATTCTCAGCGAGCACGTTAATTAAAAGCGAACTACCTCTCTCTGTGTCTAATCTTTCGTCTGTCTCTCACTGCCCATTAGCAGTGATTTTGTCTGTAGGAAACATCGGCGCACACTGCATGCTTCGCCCCTCCACAGGTTTCACGTTAATAAGGCTGAAACACCCTTCCCGACATGTTTCGTTGACGTTACAGATGTCTTACCCTTCATTATAGCTTTGCACGTTGTGTGAAAGCTTGTGTACGTAGAGAGAGATGGATAATAATAAGAGAGAAAAGCGGGAAGGTCAACCAGAATAAGGTAACAGAGTTACCTTCTGCCTACCCGATTCCCTGGCTTCAAACATTTACGAGTGAATGCGCATTCTCGTCAGACGGCTCAGAGATGTGCGACTAGGCGTCAACGTGAGTGCGTCCACATGAAACGGTGCTATATCTACCAAACAACAGTTGACATTGTACAAGCTCTGGTATCCCAATGCACTGTAAACAATCAGCTACTCATGGGACGACACGTTTCACTTTCGTGTTATACCGATTCCTATGACAGAGGGAGCAGCCATCATTTTTCTAAACACACAGTTCTATTGGCCTAAGGCACTGAGGCCAATTTGAGAACCATAGAACGCGAGCACAGTTCCGCGGTTTACCCTGCACGATATTACCCTGCATGTCCAGAACGAGCAGTTACTACAGCATGCCATCAATGCGTTCTATGAATTCGGTACAATGCCAGGTGCAAAGTTGAAATTTTTAGAAAGCAAGTGTTTCTTTATTGGCAACCCAAACACTAGTATAAACATCACGTCACTATTGCAGTGGTCTCCTACTATTACAATACACGGAGTCACCTTTAACATGTTCGATGTAATTAAATTACAACATTTGGATATCACTTGTACAAAGCTTACGATAGGATATAAAGGCTGCCGCACACTCTGACTTCCCGCTCTTGCAGCGCCGTTACTTAACCCAGTCAGTTTTTCTAGGAAAATTTGGGGATATTGTCGACACCATAAAACCTCCTCTCCAAGTTTCCAGCAAAATACGGAGCTATATAAAACCGTTCTTCTCCTCAGACGACAATGAACTGCTGTCACCTCCGTCGTTGGGACAACCTAAGCTGGAAGGAAGGCGAGACCATGGGGGCTCTGCCTTTCCCGACGTCTCCATCACCGCATCTATCCTATCGCTTTGCACTTCAATGCGGGGCTTGAGTAACGACGGTCCGCCCGTACAGGCACTGGCGCGTTACTATCGCGTACTATCGCTGCGTGTCCCCATGCCGGCGAGCTCCACAAAGCGAGTCCCGCAATCGTCCGAAGTGCCATTGATATATGGAGCCAATCTGGCAGTGGTAAGGCGCCTTATAGCTGCATGTCCAGAAGTCGACGTTAACGCAGATGAGGTGGTCGACACAATGGCCGCACATCTGCGATCCTTAGTGCATCAGCATCGGGACCCTTAGTCTGACATACAGAGTGAACAGACAGAGTGACATACAGAGTGACATACAGAGTGACATACAGAGTGAGTGACATACAGAGTCTGACTCCTTCGCGACTTTTCTTGGAAAGTGGGCTGGTGGCTGCTCCGCACACGTGATCGTCCCGAGCGCTGGCTAGTGGTGCGCGTCTGTTTTGGAGCGCTTTCCATACCGGATTTCGGGGTCAGGGCGTCCGGGATTTCGTGTCGGGTGGAAGATTCCCACGAAGACGCTTCGCGGCATTTTTTATAGTGGCAGGGCTTTTCAGCCTGTGGAGGAACCGCTGCGAAGCCGTGGCTGCGAATTGCCATCCGCGTGCATTGCGGCCTATACCGGGACACATGAGGCGTGCGCTCCTCGCTTTCCTCTCCGAGGAGCTCTTCTTCTTTCGAGAACGCGAGTTCCTGCGCCGCTGTTCATGCCCCTTTCTAAATACAGAAAACGAAAGGGTGCCGCTTCTCAAAAGTCCCACACTCGGGTCAATGTTCTAGCACTTGTGCTGACCCTGTGTCCTGTATGTATAAACATCATATGTAACTTATGTAGAGGGCCCATCCACCATAAGGTTTTTGTGCGCGATATATATGCATATGCGCATGCATAAGTACACTTTGTGTAATTTGTGCATTGTGACACACCTTGGGCATGCTTTCCTAAGCAACTTTCTGCTTACTATCAGATAGTGATGTTTGTCATGGCCCATCGCTGCGCAAGCGGGAATGTACTTGTGAACAATCGGATGTTTATCATGTGTTTGTTCATTACATAGCATAAATAAACATTTTCTGAACAGTACAGTATAAGAATTCGTAGAATACACTCATCTTTATTTTCGGCACGGCTCACTGCTCTCCCATAGAAAAGTACATATAGCCCTATAAATCATCCACAAATATTCAAAACACGAAACACTGCGTTTTAAGGTAACTAATCTACAATCTACCATGGTAGAGTACCGATAGTTCTTAAAATTGTTTGTAAGACAAGCGTCTCCTTGATAATATTTTATATGCACAGCTGCATACCTTTCTGCTATAGTAGGGTACTCTAAATGATTGTCTTGTCGGGCTGAATAGATTGTGCTTCATTTCAACTGCAATAGCTTTAAATACACCCGCATAAAGCTTTTCCATGGGCAAGTACAACGTAAGCTAAATCATTTATTATTTTCCTCAAATCACACAATGGTGACTAATCGCGCTTGATCGCTCTCATGAAAAAACAAGCAGTTCCATAGGTGTGTACATATTTGCATATGTTACAGCCCACAATTAGGGCTGCGGGGTATAAAAATAAATAAATAAATAATATCAAAAATACAGGATTGAGTGCTTGCACATAGCTCCCGCACCACCGAAGGTCTGTCCGGTATTCCACTGTCCATGAAATTGGCCCATGCTCGCCTTCATTATCGGTGTTCACAAGCACATAGTGACACTTTTGTTTGGATTCCAAGTACATGCGGTAAATTAAAATAATTACTTTCGTGTACAACGAAACACCTATTTCATGCACAAACAAAGAATGTACATTCCTCCTCCTTGTATGTTTACCGAATGCTATAAATTTAGTATTTCTTTCCTAGAGCAAATAAGAGCAAAACGCGCTACCGGACGCTATTGTGAAACTAGCAGCTACAGGTGATTTTCAAGAAAAAAAGGATGGGGCAGCTACACGGTAGTGGCGCGAATACTAAGCAATCAGCGGAGCTGGTGGTTTTCTGCTCCTCCTTTCACTCACTTTCTTTTCCCAACCCTTGCTGTGCCTTACAATGCATGGCTAAGCTATGCTTCAGGCTTTCCCCTCCTCATTTCCCTCGTCACCCTCACTTCGTTTTCACACTCATTCGTATACTATACTTCACCTGACTTTTTTATGGTTCACTCTCTCCCCTCTTCCTCTCTACCCTTTAGCCTCACTTCACTCTCCCACTTTCCTACGTCATGCTATACGTCACTATAGCATGCTTTCTCTTCCTTTCTCTATTTCTTTCTCGCCCTTCCTTTGCGTCTCTTTTTTTCTTTCTTTTTTCTTTCTGTTTCTCGCTTGCTTTCCTTTTCTATCCCTTTTTTGTGTCTGTTTCGTTCTGTATTTCTCTCCCTGTGTACTCGATTCTCGGTCATTCCTCTCTTTCTCTTCATTTCCATCTCTTTCATTCTCTCTCTCTGTACTCCGTCTCTGACCCACCAAAGTTATTGCATGCCACAGCGGCCAAATCGGTGCATTCTGTTTCCATTTCGTTTTCTTTCTTCCTTCCCTTTCTATCTCTTATCTGTGTCTCTTTTGTCTCTACTTATTTTTTGTTTGCTACACTTTCTATCTATTTCTTCTCTTTCGTTCCTTTATTTCTCTCTCTCTCTCTCACTCTATTTCTCGCTTCCTATTTTTTTCTCTTTCGCTCTCTCTACTCCTTCTTTTTCTGTCATGCTCATTCCCAACTTTATTTCTCTTTCTGTTATTCTTCCCCTTCTCTTTGTTTATCTTTCTTTGCATGCTATATTCCGCTCTCTCCTTTGCTCATTTGCGTCCTTCTTTTCCGACCTCAATTCTACACTATAATATCCATGGCTATTCTACGATCTGGTAGCGTGCCTGGACAACCAAGTGGTTACGACGCTCGCCTTCGGGTCGTGTGTACGAGAGTTCAAATCCCACTTCGCCAAGAAATTGGTTCTCCAAGAATATCTCTCTTTCTCTTTATTTATCTCCATTTCTATTTTCTTCTTTCTCTCTCTTTCTCCGTACTCGTTTGCTCGTCCGTCAGAGTTATTCCATCGCACGCCAGGCATATCGGTGCGCGTGTTCTGCGAGCGAAGCACAAGATCAAGAGGAGGACGAAGTGGAAGAGAACGCGTGCCGGGTCATCAAGATGACAAGTTTGTTCGCACTACAGGGCGCAACGAAAAGTCTAAACAACTCTTCTGTTAAAAAGTGAGAGCATATATTTCCCCGAGCCTAATTTCATGTTTGTTGTTCCTACGCGTGCCCCGCAGGGGCGTCTGCGCAAGGAGGCGTTTGGTGTGTAGCGACACCACGGGCCCGAGCTAACGGGGGGGGGGGGGGTTTCGACCCCCTCCTACGCCTACCCGTGCGTGGAATTGCCTTGTACGGAGAAAAGGGGTTCCTGTCGGTTTAGCTGACGCCGGGCGATTGGACCTCTTAAGGCCCCTCGGCAGGGACAACACACCGCTTTGCTGCCGGTTCACGTAGACGACATCCCTGGGCCTCCCACTAGGGGAAATCCGCGGTCGCCTTTTCCTATCTCCCTCTACCCACATCTCCGTCTTTCTCTCTCTATTTTAGCCTGTCCAGTCCTCTCCTTCTTGTAACTTCCAATTTTCTTTGCGGCAAGGGTTAACCTTGTGTGGCTATTCAACCTAGGGTAAACCTTATTGGGTTATAGTAACCGCGTACAGCTGGCGTTGCGCAGACTTTTCCATATATGTAATGTAGTGTGGTAGAAGAGTAAAATAACAACCAGGCGTCACACAAACGCGAATTGTGTAACCAGGCCTCACACAATGAAAATTGCGCAACGAGTGGGTTGTTGAGTGCTTCCAACCCATTGCAAAGGCATCTACGATAATTCTTCATTGTCATCAGCCACAGCATCAACAAAGTGCTCATAATGCCTTACAGGTGGTTAGCGAGTACCATGGTTCTCCGCAGAATGACGAAAAATTGCATAGTGGCTGCTTCTCTACTTCACAAAAATTATGATTTATAGCAAAGTGGGTTCCTGGCAAGTGCACTTCTATTGGTTGCCAAGGAAGCCATAAGGCTCCCATGATCCATTTCCTCAGGCTCTCAATAAAGTTAATTCCTTCTCTCTCTCGCTCTCCGTTTCTCCGGTTAACGTATGTTATAAAGCGTGGTGGGACAGTTTAATAACGACCGGGCGTCACACAATATGAATTACGTAACTAGTGGGTCGTATAAAGCTTCCAACACATTACAAAGGGCTCAGCCATAATTCTTCATCGTCATCAACCACCGCAATAACAAAGTGCACATAATGCCTCACAGATGGTACCTCGCTTCTCCGCAGAATAACGAATAATGTCGTGGTGGATGCTTCCCAACATCCCAATAATTATGATTTGTGGCGTAGTGGGTGCGTTGCTAATGTACTTGTATTACTAGCCACAAGAGAGTTTATAACAGGCTCTAGAAATGCCGCTCTTCCAGCTTTCGCTGTGACTGTGCTGCGCTTTCTGCGCAGGCCTGACGTTTTTTTTTTGTTTCTCCGCATGCTTTTGCATGTTGTCGCAGTACAGAAGAATAAAATAGGATCGGCTGGTAGTGTGGCAGGTACCTGTCGGAGCAGATATCAACCACTTCACGTGCTTCGTCTTTGTTGACAGATGGCGTGCTGCCGGGAACAGTGGGCCTCCGAGATTGCGCTCAATATCGGAGGCCGCGACTGGGTGAAGCTCAAATCGTCGAGTGCGCTCATAAGAGCGCAGCGATTGCCGGTGATGCCAGCGAGTCTGTGAGTTGAGGGTGCAAGGCAGTGGATGAGAAGAGGGTATAGATATAATTGTCCGTAGCGGCCGTGGTACACGGTGAGTCGCTTAATATCTGGTGCGAATGATTTGGGGATGCTCTTGCCTAAACGCTGACAAAACTTCAAAAAAAGCTGTTTCAGGGTCCCTTTAAGATGCCGCATAATATGTTACAAATGTACCGAAGGCAAGACTGCGGCCCTCTTTCTAAAATCCTCATCACTACTACGCTCGTGCACGCCTCACCAGACTGAAGAAAACCCCTTGAAGAATGCCCCTAGTGCTGAGAGTAGCAGAAAACAACCGCCGCATGTGGGGCATACGTACCATCATCATGGGATTAGGGTGTTCCATTAAAGGGGAAGAACACGGGGCAGTCATGGCGGTCGGTCTAATTTCTTTAAATATGGTGCCGTGAAACCCGCGAACACGACTCCGGCTGGAACTGAGACCGCTAGGAGCACCCATGGACTGAAGTAACTGCACGCGTCGTCTGGAGGTTCGCGAGACGGGAGCCTTCACGTCTACTTCGGCTCCGTACTCACTCGCCCTTGACGACGACGGCCTAAAGTTTGCAAGGCTTGGATGTGCACATAGTGAGGAACATCTCGACAGCCCTGCACTCCGCCCAGTGAAAGGTGCAGTCATGGCGGTCGGTCTAATTTCTTCAAACCTAGTGCAAGGGAGCGTATCCAAGACGCTAGACGTGTTTTCACAACGCTGTGTGAGTGTATTGGAGCTGCCGTCTTTCTATTCACAATGACTGTCACGATTGGCACGAGCCAATTTCTTGTGAAAGTTTATTGCTGATACCGCTTAACTAATAATTAATCAATACTATCGCCACGCCCACTTCTTGTTTTATTTTGATATATTCGGGTTTGACCAGCAATGACGGCCAGCAACGCTCGACGCTGACTGCGCGGCAGTGTTCGAGAAGCTTCGCGATTGTAGTAGATCACTTTGTTAAGATTGCGCGCAGGCCGCGAACAGCCTAGATTATTCTAGAGCTTGCGCGACCACCAGTGATAAGACTGGAAAGTTCGATGCGTGATGCATAAAAGACGGCGCGCCACAGCCATGATCTGTTTTTCGACGGCCAAGGCAGTTATCAGTGTACAGTGTGTATCGCTGTGGTTTGACTTTCCGTTTACCGGCCACAAATCGGCCGAATAAAGTTTCTTCTTGGACACGCTGCCATCTTCCTTCTTCCCCGTCACGACCCCGTGACAATAATAATAATAAATAATTAAGGAATTATTAATTTGATACCGGGGTCGTTAATTACAAGAAAAACAAGGGGCGATGGTTTCACAATCTTCGGATTCCTCCTACAGCACTACTTATCATCTTCAACTTCTCAGCCCGTCTTTCAACAACTGAAACACTCGCCCTAATATCATTAAAATCAATATCTCAAAGTTTGTCTTGTAAAGATATCGAAGTACCAAACTGCACCAGAAATTGTGAATAACGACTGCCTTTTTAGGAAATGTGCTCGAACAAGTTGAACCACAAAAGTTTCTAAAATGCAAAGCGTTTCTTAGTGAACCTCAGGCACTTTGGGCGTTTCTGTCTACGTATCTATCTATCTATCTATCTATCTATCTATCTATCTATCTATCTATCTATCTATCTATCTATCTATCTATCTATCTATCTATCTATCTATCTATCTATCTATCTATCTATCTATCTATCTATCTAGCCGCCTACGTCTGGGCGCTTTCCTGGTCGTCTCCATAGGTTGTAATGTACCAAAATTCGCCCAGCGTAGGATGAATGTATGACGAACACGATTCACCGGTTATGACATGAATTACGCAAAATACCTGTCGCGTACGTCACAAAACCCTTTCTCTCAGTCACGTGTGGCACATACCAGCATAGCAGAGTTCATGTTATGCGCGTATGTGCCACAGGTGATACAGAGTCTCAATCAGCGCAGTAACCGCGAGCATACACATTGACACGGAAAGAAAGTGATAATAATTGTAATTGTTGGGGTTCGACGTCCCAAAAGCAAGATATGATCATTTCAGATGCCGTAGTGAAGGGCTCCGAAAACTTTGACCATCTGGTATTCTTTAACGTGCACTTACATGACACAGCACACAGGCCTCGAGCATTTCGCCTCCATCGAAATGCGACCGCCGCAGTCGGGATAGAACCCGCGACCTTCGGGTCAGCAGCCGAGCGCCGTAACCACTACGCCACAGCGGCCGACACATGGAAAGATATGGAGATGAAGACAGAGCACCCCTGGAGGACGCTGGACTACCATCCACTCGTCCACGTTGTCCGCAACGTCGATCACGTCATTTACGCGAAAACCGGAGTCAATGCATCCTGCAATAACTCTGCCGAGAGGACCATATCCCTCATGATTACCGGTGACTTCAGCATTGATTTATCTAAACCCAGCAACGCCTGGTTCTTAGACGGCATGAAAGACGGCTTGCATCTGGATAGGGCATCACAAGACCTCAGTACCACGTCTAGTACAGGAGGCATCATAGATCATTTCTTCGTAAAAGCCATCCGAGGTTTCCCCCGTCTGTACTATACCTCGCATTTCACTACACTTAGACCGTTCATAGCCGCGGTCACTAACGGATTCGATAACAAGTCCTGTCCAGCTGCTGGTGCTTCCTGATCACGGTGGTGATGACCTTATTCAATAACTGTCAAGTACTCCTTCCATACATGCACAAGGGTTCGTGAAACGTGCGTGCGTTCTCCGTCATAACGGACAAGTATAAACATGGCAAATGTAACGCAACTGTAACAACTGCAACGGTGACTGTAACGTACGTGCAGTGCGCCTGCTCATGCCATTCCGCTATGTATATATCTAAAGAAATTTTTCTGAATAAAGCGTAGTTGCGAGTAGCGCCTGTGCTGTGCATCTGTGTTCCGTCATTGTCCTATTAGAATTGGCGCTCTCCAGTATTGAAGAACATAAGCACTACATATCAGCTTACTGCGTCTGCTGTCGGTAACACCTATGTTGCTGTTGGCATCGTTAAGCTACTGCAAACATCTGGTTATATAACACATGTGCGACTCTTCAAAATATGTGAGCGTATACCATTTGCACATTTCTCTAGCGTCATTCCGTAACGTTTCGCTCAATGTGAAAAAATGCGACACCGTCACGTTCCTGCGCAGGCTTCGCATAACATCGATTCGCACAGTACGTGGGAACTGCCGATTTTTTTCCAGTACATCCAGCGTGCCGTAATGAATTCGCAACCTGGCGTTGTATGCGTGCGTACGGTTGTGTTTTCCACTTTTGTGCTCGTATGAATCCTTTCAATATGTAAACATTCTATTAAAATAGGGTAGCGAAGCGCTTACGTCTGCTCTCCTGCGCGTGTCGTTGACACTTATTAAATATATTTCATTAACCACCTGCAACGGGCACTCTTATTCTAAACGCGTGTGAGGTCCGCCTCTTGCTGTGATCTGTCTTTCGGTGCAAGGAAAAATGATCAAATCCTTACTTTTTCTGGCACCTAGTAAGGCACTTTGCTAAGAGATGCAATGCTTTCCCGGAAAGGTTATTCATGCATAATCGCCGTCGTGTTTTATAGAAATATCAACGCCGTAGTTAGCGGGAAGCCGCATGATTGAGTTGAGAAACTGTGGCGGTAGAACGAGATAAGGATGAAGAACAGTGTTTCTAACTCAGTAGCTCCATTTACAAATTGCAGCTTCCTTGCATCTTTTACCGAACATTAGATAGGCATATTCTTAAGGACGTAGTACTGTAAAGCATTCGCACTTTGTTCTAAACACAGCCTTAGTGGCCGAGCACTGTAAGTGTAAGGACAGCTGCATACAGACTCGCATAGTACCGGAACGTGTGACGTCCGCTTCTTGCTGTAATCTGTCGCTCGGTGCAAGGAAAAATGAAGAAATGCTTTACTTTTTCTGGCACCTAGTAGGACACTTTGGTAAGAGATGCAATGCTTTCCCGGAAAGGTTATTCATGCATCATCGCCGTCGCGTTTTATACAAATATCAACGGCGTAGTTAGCGGGAAGCCGCATGATTGAGTTGAGAAACTATGGCGGTAGAACAGGATAAGGACGAAGAATAGTGTTTGTAACTCAGTGGCTCCATTTGCAATCCTAGCTCACCATTATCGTTTACCAAACCTGAGATAGGCCTATTGTTAAGGATGTAGTACTGTAAAGCATTCGCACTTTGTTATAAACACAGCCTTAGTGGCACAGCACTGTAAGTGTAAGGACAGCTGCATACAGACTCGCGTAGTACCGGATAGGATGCTGTAAACGTTTGACCAAGAGATGGGCATAGCGGCTCACTTCAGTCAGTGGCTCGCCCCGCCACGGTGGTCCAGTGGTTATGGCGCTCGACTGCTGACCCGAAGGTCGCGGGATCGAATCCCGGCCTCGGCGGCTGCATTTTCGACGGAGGCGAAAATATTTGAGGCCCGTGCACTTCGATTTAGGTGCACGTTAAAGAACCTCAGGTGGTAGAAATTTCCGGAGCCCTCCACAACGGCGTCTCCCATAATCATATCGTGGTTTTGGGACTTTAAACCCAGATATTATTATCAGTGAGTGCCTCCGAGCGGCTCTGTTCACTTATGTGAACCGGCTCAGTTTAACGGCTCACGGGGTTATGGCTTACTTGTTACTAGAAGGGAAAGGGGGCAAGAGGGAGGACACTGACCTCTCCCTCTCTCCTCCTCCTGGAATTTAAAATACCTTTTTTTATGCAGGCAGCTTGATAGAAACCGTGCCTGCGCTGGTCGCTGCTGAATGCCTCCCCTTCCCCATGCACCCCTCTGCGAATAGGTCTGCAGACGCACTTGAGAGCCACGTGCTTCCGCGAGCCTCGACAAGCCAATCTCTCACACAACCGCTCTCGCGTTTCAGGTTTTGAAACTTGGACACGTTCATGGCCGATTCTGCAGGGACCAGCAGATTGACGCGTCATCTCGAAGCAGTGATACAAAACACAAGACAGCGTGACGCCGCTCTGCGTACTCTTCTCGCAAGCTGCTCAACGCCGCTCAATTGTCGCGTTGTTACCAGCATTTTATTTATTAGTTTATTTTTGGTCAACAGATGACGGGATATTAAGAAAAACCTACGATTTCGGCCAAGCGCGTGTTTGGATTTTCTCAACTCGTATAATAGTAGAACACTGCGGCTGAAGCCCATAGACACTAGCACCAGAATTCCCTCTAGGCGTAGGCGTGCGCAAAGGGGGGGGGGGCGCCCACCTCCCCCCTTCACCTATGAGGGGCGGCGCAAGCTCAGCGCCCCACATTGACAAAATAGGGAGGGGGTGCTGCGACTCGGGGGGTCGCGGTTTCAATCACGGGCTCCCGGCCACGACGGTCGCATTTCGATGGAGGCGAAATGGTAGAGCCCTGTTTACTGTGAGACGTCAGTGCGCGTTTAGAGAACACCAGATGGTCAAATCTCCGGACCCCTCGACTAGGGCGTCCCTCATAATCATGCCGTGGTTTTGGGACATAAATCCTCAGATAGTAATATTAGTGCGCCATTAGAACACTATGATTCTCTCCACACTGTTACCCGGTCATTTAAGATTGCTTCGTCGTCAACTGTGGTCGATCAAGATAAGAACAATGGTTCACTTGTTGGTTCAATGGTTCACTTGTTGGTCAATGGAACACTTGTTCACATACACACGCTAATTATAACTGAGCAGGTTGCAACGCCATACTGAATGAACGCCAAGTACAATAAAAAAACGCAATACAAAATGAAATGAAATGCGACACAAAATGCAAGTACAATACAGTGAAATACAATACAAAATGTAGTGAAATGCAAAACAAATTTCAAGTACAATGTAAAACACTTCAACAAAGTTCGCAAGATCTACACGACTTATGGGCAATGAAAACACTACATTAAATGCATGTTATGAGTATTAAACAGGATTTTGCTGACTTTATCAGAATTTAAACGGCTCCTCTTTTCGGTAGAAATTTTGCCTGCTTTAGAAAATATTCGTTCACAAGGAGCACTTGTCGCGGGCATACATAAGCTTTTTTAAGCGATCTTATACAAGTTAGGGTATGTGAGCTTCCTACTTTCCCACTACTCCAGTGCATCTTTACTGCGATTTAAGTACGGCTCCTTGAAATGCTTGTCTATCTCAACTACGGCCTGAGCTGTAGGGTCTGCGTTTCCCTTGCAATGGGCTAAAACTGGCGTCAAACTCATCCCATACTGAGGAGGTCTGAAGAGGTGTCTCCTCGGACTCATTGTTTGGTCCACGCTATGTACTCTCGATAGCCGCTTTCACCCTAAAAACAAGCGTTTTCTGTGCCAACGTAAACTTCGCGTCATCCCCAAAGCCCGGCGATTAAAACAGTGGGACCAAAATTATTGCCTGCGAAATTAACTCGTATACTCGGTTACTTAATCGCCCTGTAAGACCGCCTAGAGTTCGTTTGCAAGAATTTCAAAGGTCTGAGGGGCGTGTCTTGTAGTTCAAGATACAGTCTTATTTTCCCTCGTCATTATTCTGGACAAAACGGTCGTTTTAGTCACGATACGTTTGCTTCAGCAGAAATTTCCTTTGGTACATCATTAGACTTCTGTTTATTCTGGATAATGTGGTTCATCTTTGTAGCCCAGTAACGCTAAAGTTGAAACAACTGGCTCTTTCTTGTTCAGTAACCTTTCTAGCATACCAGAGGTGGAATTCCACCAAGTGGGAACGTCTTGCTTTTAAGTTGATCTTCACGAAGGGACGCTTTTATCTCGCGAAGATTTGCGAGTGCCGAACTGCTTTGCTTGAAATACTGAACAGTGGACTTAGCTTTATCGAGCATTGTCCCAATAGATGGCGAAGTGACATCTGTAACTACCAAACTCAAATTATGCGCAAACAACCCAAGTGTCTCCTGCCTGCGGTATACACCAAGCCTAGACCTACAAGGGCCGTTCAACCCCAAGACCAGGCCACACCGGTCAGCTCACCGGCCTCGGACACCTCCAAGCCCACCTGGGTCGACAAGGTCGCATGTAAAGGTGAAACCCGCGCGCCCGTGCGCTCGGGATCATTGCCACAGCCCGTAGCAGACAAAATTCAAACTCTCGAACGCGAGAATGCTTTTCTTCGCGATGAGATTTCTGAGATGAAGGTGCTCCTTCAAACGCCCCAGCCTCGAGAGCAACGCGAGTGAACTCCCGCTCCCTCAAACCGAGCACGCGTCGCGAAAAAGCGCGCAGGCCTCGCACTAGAGGCCCAAGAACCTCTAGCGATGTCGAGCATAATAGCACTTATGACGGCGCTGGTAGAACAGTTCCGTGCAGACATATTGTCCGAAAACAACCCACTGAAACCTCAAATGACTGAAATAACAGCACGAGTACAAATCTTCGAAGCCTGTCGGCATCAAGAGATGCAGGGCCGGCCAATACTTCATCAATAAAGATGGCTACTTCAAATGATCTCACCATTTGGCAATGGAATCGCCTTAGCTTCTCTAACTGACAGGACGCCTTACCACAATTACTGCGCTCAAATGCTGAGAACCCTTCTGTCCTCCTCCTTCAGGAGACGCTCACCGATAGCCCCGCATTTCGAGGATACCGTGTAGAGTCAGTCTTTGAGAAGGCTGAACGGGAAATTGCTACTTGTATTGCAAGATCTTTTTCGCACACAAAGCATGAAGTTTGCCATGACCTCAAGGTAGAACACATCTTGGTAGAACTCATTCTCAACGCAGACCTCAAACAGTCGGTGTTTTTTCTTAACGCATACAGGTCACTTGCCAACAGCAGAGAATTTTCACGGTCCTCTTTAAGAAACCATGCAATATAGTATGGTTTCAGGAAAGTGTATTTTCGCACAAAAATGTTTAGCAGTGAAATAGTCTTCGAATCTTCCCGAAAAAAAAGTGAAATCATAGGGAATATGCAATTTGTCGCATAATAAACGTATCTTTTGTGCTGATGCGATCCAAGCAACAGTCCTCATGATATGAAATTTGATAGAAGACTTCACTTCTAAGTAATGAAGGAAGCGCAATGAAATCATTTTTTTTGCGGAAGAAAATGATTTTTGAACATGGCCCTCCGAATGCATCCTGCATTTCTTTCTGTTGCCATTCGTCGCAAAGCACGTGGTTGCTCTTGCAGCTGACACTCGTCACGGGCTGTGGAAAGATGCATGTCAGTGGCTCTTGAGCTCCCGAGAGTCTTGTAGCATTGATGACAAGGCTACGAATAATGAATCCGCTTTACAATGTGAGCTTGCTTGGCGGGCCCAATGGTATGGACGCCGGACAGCAGATTACGGTGTATCGCATGTTTTGCGTTGTTCGCATGCTCTATTTAAACTATCGTTGAAGCATCTCCCAGTTTGGCCCACATACACTTTTCCGCACAATAAAGCAATTTCACACAGCACCCCTTCGGCGCATTCAACAAAGTGCGGCCTGTGCGTTGTGCCGCAGTCCTGCCGCATCCTACCCTCCATGTTGGTTATTGTGCAGAGCTTGGACAGCCTGCGTGGTGCACTGAATATGGCTGACGTGATACCGCTGGGCCACCTTTCTGAGGTTGTGCGAAAGCTTGTGCACATAGAGAGATAATAAAATGAGAGACACCAGGAATGTGAACCCGAATAAGGTACCACAGCTACCTTCTGCCTGCCCGGTGCACTGGCTTCACGCGTTCACGAGTGAACGCGCATCTTCTTGAGAAGGCTCTCTGCGAAAGAAATGAGGAGCTGGGGATATCCAACGTTGAGTAGTCTTTCAGCTTGAAGCTCTAACGCTGCTGAAAACTCACGTTTTTGTTTCTTTTGCTCTGCAATTTTGTCTGAATTATGTACCAAAGAGCCCAACTCACCATTTTAAGGCAGCAAGGCACACGAATGCCGATGTACGATTGCCACTATCGAACACCTAAGCCAAGAACTGGGGTTGCCTCCACATCTTTTTTCCATGAGGAGGTTTCGGTTATCAGAATTTCACATAAGGCAGAAACCTCAGGTTGTGCATGGCTTAAGCATAGGGGGTGCGAGAAGCGCTGGCTGTTCGTCAGTGGTTCATAAACCATGTCCTTTTCACTCAATCGTAACATGCGAAAATATGTGGGACAATCAATATTGTTAATGAAGGCATCATCATTTGAAACAAGCAAATACACAAATATTGATTTACTTTTTCAAATTTTAGCCTACCCTGCGTCCTTAGCATGCTTACAAAAAGTTGGAAATCTGCACTGAAATAACACGTTCAAAAGCGCTTTACAGCAAAACTTGACCGACATTATTACGTTGTTGCCCTCTCAAGTCGCACTTTTAACAAAGATGAAGTTAAAGGGAACATTTTCCCGGACAATGACGTAATAATGTTGCCCCAGCATTTTGTAGGTCAGAGGCTAGCGATATACTTGCGTAAAACTTGCAAGGTTTGTTAGAGCGATTACCGTGGGTGCGTTTGTTGACAGGTAGGGTATGCTATGTTTATTTTGGCTCCAACAGTAGTGGGCGAGAAGTGTAAAGCTTGGATATAAAGTGCACATTAACCTACATCGGCAACCATTCACAGTCAACCATAGTAGAGTACCCGCGCTTCTCGAAATCATTTGAAAGGCTTGCGTCTGTACGAGCCTTGCCGTTGTCCTTCATGTAGCGTTAGCTACACTTGCCTAGCCAGAGCCGATTTCGCGTGGAGGGTCATGAGCCGTGCTGCGCATGCGCGAGTATCAGTGATGTCACACAGCTGGGTCACCGGAGCTGGCATCTCAGGGCGCTCGCCGACACCGCCGCGCGCGGCTCGCCGATGCTGGTTTGCGCGTTCGGGAGGAGTGGCGTCGTAGGCGCGGCAGACACGCTGGCGCCGGCGCGCGCGCAGACTCCGCCACCGCCGCGCGTGGCTCGCCGCTGCTGGTCTGCGCGGCATTCGAGAGGAGTGACGTCGTAGACACAGTGGCGACGGTACGCGCGCAGCTATTCGCCTTCGCTGTACAGTCGCCGTCTGACACTCCGCTGGGGCCGCTTGATAGCGCCTCTGACTGGCGTTTGCCGGTGGGTAACGCCATGGAGAAGGAGAGCACAAAAGCCGAGAAGCTTATCTCACCGGACCCCGAAATAGTTGCTTAGCAATTAGCGGTTCAGCGTACGAAGAATGAACAGAGGAAGACTAATAATCCTAGACAATCTGGAAAGCTAACAATAATCAGCTGAACCTTTGCTAACGCTACGTATATCGTGACATAGCCAAGCTAAGCCACTGCTATTTTTTAGTAGAGTTCATATAATCCACATCGTCAACCATTTACAGTGTACCATCGCAGAGTACCTCTACTTGTTTGAAAGGATAACGTCTCGAGATGATTGTATGTAGGTACAGCTGCATACGCCTCTCATATGATAGCGTGCTTTAAATCATTGAATTGCCGTGCTTCCATTGTACTGTGATAGCTTTACACACTCCCACATCAAGCTCTTCCACGGTAAGGTACAACGTAGGGTACATCATTTTACTAATATCCTCAAACCACACAATCTAACCACAGGTCACTAAGTGCACTCAATCACTCCTACAAAAAAGCCGTCCCGTACTTGAGTACATATTTTCACAAGCTACAGCCTACAATGAGGGCTGCGGTATGTGAAAATCAATCAAGCAATCAGTCAATAAATCAATCAATCAATCGTATTAATAGGACTGCCCAGCATTGCACAGATCACGAAATTGTCCCACGATCGCCTTATACCTGGCGACAACTTTCTGTGGCAGCACATTCAAAGCTACGTGGGCGGAGCTTCTGCACATGTGTTACTACGCCAAGTAGTTCGTTCGCGGGCGATTTCGGTTTTGGTTTCGCGAGCGCATACAACATGTGCGTTTCTATACGAGTATTCATGGCTCATGGATGTTATTTGGGAATTTACGCAGATAGTTTATTCACAGATGTAGTCGAAATCTACCACATGACTTGATATACTTAAGCATGCAGCACAAATACCTTGAATCATTGCTGAGCTCTTCTGCAAATCAAATTATATAACGCTAATGTGCTAGCGGTTCAAGTCCACGTGCAAAGCGAGCACCATTTAATATTGTTTACAATTATATTTTGGGAAAGCGATAGAATATTTTGTATTTCGAAGGAACGCAGGAATCAGCTTTATTAAAGCTGTCGGTTTTACTTTTCAAAGAAAAAAGAAAGCCACGGCCCAGCAGTAACTGCGCAATCGGAAATATTACGCAAAGGTAACAAGCCATTTTCTGAATTTCGGTGCACACAGGGTCGACATCGTCGTTTTCCTACATTCGGAGACGCTATACTTTCTGGAGACGCTCGCGTTATTTTGTTAGGGGACGCGAAGGCATCGAAAGGCAGCAGATATCTTGGCCACGACCATAAAGGAGCGGGCGTCTCACGTGTGCGATTATCCAAACGGGTGAAACGCGTTCCTTACTCCCGTGGTCAAGAATGCTTTTTTTGGAAATTGAAATCACGCTGTCAGTCGCATAATAGTCATGAACGCGTCCGTTGCCGAGGCAAAGCTGTGCACGGGTGATTTTGTCACCGTAAGTCGCTCTCATTCAAAACGCCAAAACGCCTCCCGCCGTAGACGCCGACGGGCACGGTGTTAGACGCAATCTACGGTGCGACTGTATCAGTAATAGTAGGCAACCGAAATACCGACCATGTATGCAACGCATTTTATGAAATGGGCCACTTATTTTACGTACTGTTTCCAATCGCAGTTTTGCTTTCAAGCGGCTCTTCTTGCTGAAGACTTGCAGGTCACCGTCGTCAACGTCAAGGAAGCTATCGCGATGAGAGACCCACTTGCAATGGTGGTATCACTTGCACACTTCTTTCTCGGTTATAGTATGGGCAAATCAACAAAATAATTCACAACGCACCGCTGTCTTCGTTTCTTTCCGGTCGATGAACACAGATCACCTAACGAACACGCGCTTCCGCTCACTTGCAAGCTTCGATGTGCACCTGTTGCAGCCGAGCGACGCCATCGTTGTTTAGTGGGGACGGAAAACGTGACACGGACACCAGAAAACTTGAAATCTCGAAAGAGAAAAAATCGCAAATCCTTTACGGGATTATCATTCTTACTTTCAACGCAAGCAATCTTGAACGTAATACCTATTTCTTTTCTTTTTATGTTTTCTTTTATGCTACGTATTCTACAAAAGCTAGCGTTCGCGGACTACATACAGAAGCGGAGTAAAAAAGTGCGTGGTTCGGTTGCGTAGCCTTGGCTGTGCTGCCACAGAAAGTTGTCGCCAGGTATAGTTATTTGTGGCACGAGCACGAAGGAGCACCCTTGTTTTGCAGCGAAAGGAGGGATGAGATCACAATGGCAGCTCATTTTCGCAGCCGCCGGTGTCCGTAGCCACTATCACACGGAATGAGAAAAAATATCCAAGATCGAGCTGTATTTGAACCCAGACCCTGTGCGTGGCAGTCCAGTATTCTACCACAGAGACACGGCGATGCTTCAAATCATACGCAAAAAAACCCTATAGAGGCTCCATATTCGGCTAGGAATCGCGTTAACAGATGTAATATACCGTGGTAGAAGGGTAAAAGAACAACCAGGTGTCACAATGCTGATTGCTTAAATCTTTTCGACAAAGCACAAAATCTAGCTACTCGTGACTGTAATTGCGCTCAGTCACTCCAACGATACAACGGAGTCTCCTAGCTGAGTACATATTTTCACAAGCTACAGCCCACAAAGAGGGCCGCAGTATATGAAAACGAATCAGTCAGTCAGTCAGTCAGTCAGTCAGTCATCAGTCAGTCAGTCAATCAATAAATCAATCAATCAATCATTATTACCGCCGCCCTGCATTGCACAGTACGGGTGGGTGGTTAAAAGATTCCCACCCATTACAATGGCTCAGGTAGCACAGCCATGATTCTTGCCGTGAGTCTCAGCATCGGCAAGTATTAGAGCACTGCACGGGCCCGGGACGACCCAAAAGCCCGGGCCCGGCCCGGCACGCGGGCCGGGTCGGGCCGTCCGAAACGTTTTCCGGTGGGCCCGGGCTGGGCTCGGGCTTGAAAATGCGGGCCCGGGCCGGGCCCGGGCCGGGCCTGGGATTGAAGCCGCGGGCCTGGGCCGGTCCCGGGCTTGTGGCTTCGGGCTGGGCCGGACTCGGACCCACTCATAAGGCCTAGGTCGGGCCTTCGAGCACGCGCGAACGTTGTGCATTGCATGGTCTAAGGCATTCTGTGCCAAGCTGAAGTGACACGTGCAAAGAAGCTGGTTCTTAGTAGAGCTTAGAAGGGTGAAACCTTTCATCTGGAATAGCAATGAAGTAGGGTGTGTAGCAGCTTGATTATATAATATATTGTACATGGCGATTACGTTTCCGTGCCGACGTTAGAATATGAACGATTTATATTTCATCTGCGTTTGGGGGCTGTTCACCATATATATATATATAAACGTTAGCGCTTTTATCTTGCTGCAACAAATTATTAATCAGGAGGCTGTTTTAAAAAAATTGTGTAATTAATATTTCCAACGCGAATGCAGAAAAGAGCATCAAAGAAAATGTCCCGGGTTTGCTTCTATCCGCTTCTTCATGTTAAGTAAATTTTGTGGCTATGTTTTTTTCACTATACCTTTATTGTAATGACTTGCCATGTGCCATATAGGTAACATTTCATTAATTCGTTGGTATTACGTGCCAAATCCACGATATGATTTCGAGGCACGCCGTAATGGGGACCGGATTAATTTAGACCACCTCGAGTTCTCTAACGTGCACCTAAAGATAAGTAGACGGGTGTTCTTGCATTTCGCCCCCATCAAAATGCGGCCGCCGTGGCCGTGCGAATCGCACCCGCGTCCAGCGAAAGAGCTTGACCGCTGAGCATCACAGCGGGCAAAGCAACATTTCGATCCATGTACACACCGGATTTTCCGTCCGATCGCCCGCTACAATGCGCAAGGCATCATTAATGACATCATCAACTAATATCCTCTAGAGGGCCCTGGCCGGGCCTGGTCATGAACACGCGCACCTGGATAAGTTAGTAATGAACGCCCGGGCTCGGGCCGGGCTCGGACTGGGTTCGGTCGTGTACCCGGGCTCGGGCTGGGCCCGGGCTTGGAACCACGGGCCCGGGGCGGGCTCGGGCTGGGTTCGGTCGTGTACGCCCGGGCTCGAGCCGGGCCCAGGCTTGGAACCACGGGCCCGGGCTGGGCTCGGGCTTCATAAAGTGGGTCCGGGCCGGGCCCGGGCCAGAATATCAGGCCTGTGCAGTGCTCTAGCAAGTATACATAATGACTCACAGATGTGTAGCGGGCATCTCGCGTCTCCGCAGAATAGTGAGTAATGACATAGTGCGTGCTTCCCTACTGGCAAAAATTGTGGTGACTCAGGGCGTAGTGTATACCTCGCAGCTGTACTTGCCGTAGTCGCCACAAGAGAGACAACCACGAATTCTTAGAAGGCCCCTCGTCTAGCTTTCACTATCGCTGTGCAGCCTGTTATGCGCAGGCCTGGCGTTTTCTATTAGCATGTCCGACCTAATATGGAGTAAACGTCGTTAAAAACAGAAATCAATGGTTCTTCTTCAAGTTAAGTGTAATATTGATACATACGACCTGGTAGCATAGTCTAACATACTATAAGGACCAACTAGCTATCAGGATAATTACTTAATATATTGATTAAGCTCACGGAAATATTGTGAGACTTGGGTTCGCGCGGCACCTAGCAAAGAAGATCCATCATGCTTTTTTTTTGACGCGGCCTCTGAGATCCGCTTCGCCTGCCCGCGAAATATTAACTCAAAACAATGAGCACACCGTTGTACAAACAACGACGTACGAGTGCCGCTGCCGAAGAACTAAGTCCAGGATTCGGGTGAAGTCCGGGACTCCTTTTTTTTGCGTGAGGATATTCATAGAAAAAGAAACGGTTGAACCCTCTGTCATAAGGATCGGTATTACACGAAAGTAAGACGTGTCCTTACAGAAGTAGTTGCATCCTTACCGTACACTGATATAGAGAGCTAGCTCAATGTCTATTGGTGTTTCGCAGCTGTAGCTCCGTTTAACGTGAATGCACCCATGTTGATGCTTGGTGGCACATCTCTGTCCCGACGACACACGTCCTTGATAATCGATTAGACAAGCTTTTGTAGTCTGTAGTAATTACCGGGAGAGCGTATAAGAGAAAAGCGGTGTGACAGCCAGAAGAGGCGTCGACTAAGGTTGCCATTCTGCGGCATGTTAAGATTAACCACCACCACCGCCGAACAGAGGAAAACGCAACGCGCGTTGTGTCTCCCCGCTAGCCCATCCGCAATTTTTCCCGGGGTGAGCGTAATCGCGGAACGCGGTTACAGCTGCTGTACAGGAACGGGTGCTTTGAGCGAGGCCGAGGCTTGGCCTAAGATCGCCCACCTCGCGGTGTTAAGCATTAACAAAACTGACCTTTCCTATTGGAAACGCACCAAATGGGACGGACGCGTAGCAACGACGCGTTTCAGGAGCTAATCGCGAAGGCCACGGTCATGCAATTTCATTTACCGCTCCCGGACGGCGACACCATCCCATTATGACATAAAACTCTGAGCGCAAATAAACGACGCAGGACGAAGTTTCTTTGCGTCAGTTTTATCTCATAATGTTTGACACCGACTAGCCACCTAGCTAGTCTGACACCACCCCGCCGACCAAGAGCACTATGAGAGGAAAGTGCAAGATATAAAATGCGCGTTTGTAGTCTTCAAAGTGTGCGATGATGGCGCAGTGGGAAGCATCCCGCGAATCTGTTATCGCGGACCGTGAGGTCGTAGGTTCGATTCTCGTAGAAGTAACTTTTTTTCTTTGTCATGTCATCATGTGCATTATTTCGACGTCATTTCCGTGGCGGAAATACGTGACTGAAATCTTGGTGGTCTCTGGCATAAAACTTCCATGTTAAAAACATGGAAATATGAAATATTTGAGCAGAGTTGCAATACTAGAGAGGAAATTGCATAACGAAGGAAGACACCAGCTCCGATGTAAATTCATGGCTGGATTTTTTTATGTCAGTTGTTCTAGCACAAATTAAACAAGCCGTTTGAGATGCTTTGCACTTGATCAGACATCAGAAGCCAGTCACAGTGTAGCAGTCGTACTACCAGCGATCTTATCATTGTGAGGATTCATGACATGATGAAGTTAAGAAATTTTAGGTTTTGTAGTGTGTGAAGAAATATAATATTTTTCCAGCTAATTTTTAATAGTGTCATATGAAGTTCATATATATATATAGTTCATATATAGTTCTTTGGTCTGCTATGAAATTGTCTGCTCTCGAACAGCCAGATTTTACTGTGTATACAGATATTTGTTTTACTTATAGCCCAAAATTTAAAGTTCATACTCGTGGAGGGTTGCAATTTTCCTTCCTGTGTAAATTAAAAGCAGATCTTGCAGACTTCAGCTGGATCATTTGCCCTTTGAATAAATATTAAATATTCTTAACTAAATATTCTTAACTTGCCTACTTAATTTTGTGACAGGACCGCACGCTCCCACCTTGTACAGTTCATTGAACTACGAATCGACCGCATATTTTGAACACAGTCATGCTCCTGCTTTAGAAAAATATTACACATCTCCCACTAAAGGGAACCATGTAGGGATGCGAAGGAGTGCATGGTTCGACTTAAAGTTCAGTTCATTACGGCCACCATGCCCGATGTTAACGCGTCCTTGCAAGTGGAGCACACCAGGAATTCACTGTAGTTGCCATTGCTGTTACTCGTCCCGAACTCTTGTTGGAGCACGCCACGCGGGTTCATCGCGCGTCTTCAGAATCTCGTTCCCGAAGCCATCAAGTGATTTCTGCTAGAGTGTAAAGGGGAGAGGCCACAGCGTCTTACCCAGCCGATTACACAGGCCCGAACGCGCTAGCCCGTGCCAGCGCGTTCTAACTAGGATACAAAGCGTTGGTTCATCGCGCGTCAGCAGAATCTTGTTTCCCTGCGCCATCACGTGATTGCTGAGAGAGTGTAAGGGGAGAGGCCACAGCATCTTACCCAGCACCTTACACAAGTTCGAACGCGCTAGGCCGTGCCAGCACACATGGCTTTGCCTGCGTTACGCCAAGCTAGGACAACATACGGCAGCCCGGGCCCCTAAAGCGCTCTGCACATATCATCATGAAGGCGTTCGAAGAACAAGAAGAAGACTTCTTGACGCGAATGCATGCTCAGATGTCTACGCTAGTTGGTAGAAAGCGGACGGTTGCCAATGGAACTACGGACACAGCCCAGCGCAAAGGCCGCTTCGCATCTAAAAAATTACACCATCTCCCACAAAAGGGAACCATGTGGGATGCGAAGCAGCGCACGGGTCGACTTAAAGTTCCGTTCATCACGGGCACCTTGCCCGATGTTACCGCGTGCTCGCAAGTGAAGCACACCATGAATTCACTCTAGTTGCTTTTGCTGATACTCGTCCCGAACTCTTGTTGGAGTACGCCACGCGGGTTCATCCAACGCCACCTAGACAAACTTCGTCAAGGCCTGGAAGCTGTTCGAGTGACGTGTCACTAGTGGGCTGACGCTCGACCTGCGTGAGCTACGGTATTCGTGCTTTAGCGGCCGTTTAGTTCATTTAATATACACCGAAATTCGTATGGCGGAACAGGAGTGTATGACAAACAGGACTTATAGGCCGTACCATGTAAATTATGACATGCATGTCATGTAAGGCTTGATTTACATGACACACTCTTGGAGCGCTCGCTGCCGTTTCATTAAATGTATGTATACCAAAATTGGCATAGCGTGACATGGTTGTATGACGAACATAAATGACAGGTTGTAACGTAAAAATCATGACAATCATGCCACGTGCGGCATGACTTGCATGCCACGCTCATGGTGGGCTCGCAACCGTTTGGCTAGCAAGATGTGTATCAAAACTGGTATGCCGTGACATGACTGTATGAGGAGCATAAGTGACAGTTCGTAGCATGCAAATCATGACATGTTTGTCAAGTAAGGCGTGAATTATGACATTGTCAAAGTAAACTTCCGGCTGTTTCGCTAACCGGATTTATACCAAAGGCTGTAGGACGTGAAATAAGTGCGTGACGAATATAAATGAGCAGCCATGTATTGTATACGCGGGAATGTAAGTTCGATAGCACGGTATTTAATGCAAATGCATGAATGCATGACAACATTCAATAATGAACCCGTTGTTATGACATGAAGGCCTTCATTTGCCTCACAGACAAATAATGCGATATATGCAGCTCCTTGCTGACTGCTACGCATTACATCAACTCCCACAGTGCGTTACATGTGGCGACTTTTATATTCGATTGGAACCCCCCTTATTTGCATGCCAAATGTTCTAATAATGAAAAACAACGCATGCTTCAAAGTACATAAATAAGCATACACATCTCGTTCCGCTTTTGTGCCTTGTTTATTTGCAAACTTCTCGTACAATATCGTCCGGACTGAAGTGTTTTTCGCACACCTGCAAGTGACAAGAGAGTGACAACTTTACGATTCGCGTTTCTGCAGTTCACCCTAACATACTGCGAAACGCACGCACGTGACAAAAACTAAACGTAATACCATCATACTACATGAAACGGAATACACGAAAATCAAAAGAGAAGGTGTGTATTTACCTTTGAGTGCTTTGTCGGGCTGAAATTATCCTTTGGGTTAACACGTATCCATGCCTTCCGCGTGTTTTCATCGGTTGGAAATCCAAATACGTGTACCTTGGGCCTCGAGTCGTAGTTGCCACAACAATGTAGAACACAACACTTCCCTGGCATCACAGCCTTGTCACTCAACGAACAACATGCGCATTAACACAAGCAGCACACATCACAGCTTCGAAGGAACCGACGGCACTCAAAGCAACGCAGCATTAGCGTTTCTCGCACTGCTTTCAACTTAACTCGGCATCGGATTGCAGCCAGCGCGTGAGAGATTCGAAACACGTCCAGCTTCGAACACTAGTATTGCTGAAGTGACCAAAACGCCGATGCGAACGCGCCGCCGAAAGCGGGCGTAGGTGATGATCCGCCACCAAGCACAGCGCACAACGCAACCAGCGTCGCAGCCTTGTAGTGATGCATGGGTGCTAGCGTCCGCCGAGCAAGAGCGGCCCACTGAAAAAAGTCAGCCCACTACCTCTGACGACACACGACAAATTGAGTTTAGCTTCCCGGCCTTGACGAAGTTTGTCTAGGTGGCGTTGGTTCATCGCGCGTCTGCAGAATCTGGTTCCCCGACGCCATTACGTGATTGCTGAGAGAGTGTAAGGGGGAGAGGCCACAGCGTCTTACCCAGCCCCTTACACAGGCCCGAACGCGCTAGCTCGTGCCAGCGCGTTCTGACTAGGATACAACGCGTTGTTTCATGGCGCGTCTGCAGGAGGAATCAACTTTATTTACACATATGCTGCGGTCCTCAGGGTGGCTCCACATGGGCAGCGACACTTACGGCCCAGGCAGCAATAGATGTTGTCGGTGACAAGCTAAGAAGAAAAAGTAAACTGTACCGTTGTCGATTTGTATTATGCGCGTCGAACTACGGCCGCTCTTTACCATGACGTAGTGGTTAAGACGAACCAATGAAAAATGCAACATGGCGCCATTCGCAACGAGAGGCGAGGTACCGCTGCATCGAGACCGAAATTCGTTATTTCAAATTTGATGCGGCGTTCGTTTCTTCCAGAAGAAGCTATTTCCGACTGTTATCCGCACGTACTCAGCATCATCCTCGGCGGTCGCCATTCAATGCAGTAGAAGCTTGTGACTGAACAGCGTTTCAAGTGCACCGAAGCGGCAGCAGCTCGGAGTGTCTTACAAAGCTTTAGCGCGTTCCGTCGTTGCGGCAGCGTCAAGTTGCAACACTGCGTGTGTCCCCTCCATCGCTCGGATACACCAAGCATATCGCCTGAGGGTCACCACATCGGCGATTGTCGTAGCGTTCGTTCGTGTGCAGTGAGGTGAAAGTCAAGTCGGAATGTGCGCGTCTGTGTACGGTTTACCGCCCGCAAATGCCATGGCATTGGCAATGCCACATGCCCGTGTATGTGTGTTACTTGGAGCTCGCAACGTAGGAATCTTGGTGATCTATTGTTATATGCGCCGTGCTGTGCGGCTATATGAGTGACCTATGTACGGACGAAGCGTGAGAGAAAGAAAGCCACCAACTTAACCCGTTAGAGCAACACAATGCAAATGTAAACAACCTGGTGTGGAGAATGCAGGGGTGTGTGCATTATATGAAGATAATTGTGGTCATACGGTGCGTGTGTCATTATGTGACGTGTGCCTATTAGGGCAGTTGCGTTGTCTCAACGGAATTAAGTTGCACAAGCCCAGATTGATGCGCTGGGTTGAAGTGCCCGTCGCGTAAGTCGCACGCTCGATGCACGAACGGCTTGCAATAAAAAAGGCCATGCGAGTTAATCGTCTACAAACCGCGAGATAATGCAGGCTACATAATATCGGTCTGACGCAGGAACTTTAGATTGCATAGATCATGATCGTAACTGAAGTGACGCAGCTAAAACTATTATTGAGTGAAAAAGAAAGCTTTTGTTGTTAATGGTGCTGCATCATACTTCACGATATCATATTTGGAATTCTTGCTTTTGTCTAACATGAGTCTTTTGTGCATTTCTCCTGTATGTGTGCATGTAACCTTGTAGAGAAGTCATCTTGTCGACCACTGCATGATATGCCCGAATTGTGAACCACGTTTCCGATGCGCAAAAAGTGTACGCAGAAGCAGACAAATAACGGCTTGTGAAACGTTGGAAGCACTTTTAATCGGAAAAGCAGGGGAGGAGTCTGTCAGCAACACTTCCATTGCGCTGTATAAAGCTGAAACTCATTTTCTTTCGCGACATGTTTCATTGTTTTCGAGGATCGTTGTGACGATGCGCCTGCGCAGCCGGTTGGTATATATTCCTGGAGATCTGCCTTCAATAAATCAGTTGTTAGTTTTTTGCGCCTGTGCTCGTCTGGTGTGCTCTTTTGTTGTGTTGTGTGGTGTTGCGCTTTTAACGATGGTTTCCATGCATGTATTACGCATTGATAATTTGTTCGTATTAAACTATACTAGGCTCTCGCGATACTGTTAGTCCGTCGACCATTTTTTTTAAACGCTTATCCCTTCTTATGAAGCCTCACCCCCTCATTATGCTTCACAAACAAATGAGGAGGGGTGAGGCGGAGAGATGGGGCTTGACAAGAGACGAAAGGATGTACTTACTGATTGTTTCAACCTATGTATACATTTATATGTCTTCCTTTCATTTCCTCGAGGATGCACGTGTTCCTTGTATGTCCGAGTGTATACGCGGGGTCTTTTGGCTACTCATTTGTTTTTATTTTTACGTTTTTTTATTATTTTTTATTTTTTCTCTGTACCTGCTTGGAGGTCGATGCTATAAATGTGCATCGAAGCCTTGTAATATTGGCTTGATAAAGGTCAGTATCCGACCGAAACGTCGACAAATAAACTGTTTGTTTAGAAGCCGATATCATTTTCGTATTATTGCGATAGCGATTATATGCACAGTCTCGGCTGATTTTGCCACCGTCATGCACCGCACGGCAGCATCACTGGCATGACGTCTAATCCGTTTGTTTTCATCGTCCAGCTCGTCGCTACCTTTCTGCTAATACCGGCAGAGAGCGATGCACCGGGCTGGCAAGCTGCGATCAGCGCCTTGCAACCGACTCTCCTCCTGCCTGTCAACGTGTCAACAGCACATGCGCACCTCAACGATATCTGGACTACGTCCCCTTCATCGACAGCAGTTGGTGCTCTGGCGGGCCTTGACGGAGGAGTGACGGCGCCACAAGCATTTCACTGGAGTATAAAGCCGAACCGCAACCATCCAGACGCCATAGGGCACGGCAGCATCACTGGCATGACGTCTAATCCGTTTGTTTTCATCGTCCAGGTGAGAAAACACTACGGCAAATGCTTTCGCTCAAATAACCTTTGTCTAGTTGTGCTGCCGTGCCCAGGGCTGCTCTGCTCATTATTGACTGAAATGCTGTCTCACATTGAGAAATTACTGTTACTTTGTGGGGACGTTGAAACTAACCCTGGACCTGGAACAGACCTAACCCTCCTCTTTAAACAGATTCAACAAATTGCTGATGATGTCAAGGAAATCAAGAATGACCGGCTGACTGCCATAGAATCTAAACTGGAAAAAGTAGCAGTTCTTGATGAGAAGGTTTCCTCATGTATGACCGCGGTAAACAAATTACAGCAATCACTTTCTGCTATGGAGATCAGGCTAGAAGACCTTGAAAACCGTTCGCGACGGTCTAATCTAATACTGTATGGAATTCCAGAGAACGGCAAAGAAATGACAGGGACCTTGCTGAAATGGTTATTGAAGATGTAATAAAGAAAGTACTCGAATTAGAACCCGTGGCCATCGAACGGATACATAGACTAGGAAGACCTTCTGCCAATAATGCACGGCCGATAATACTAAAGCTTCTAGATCTCCGGGAAACGACTACCATCTGAAGAATTGCTGTAAACTAAAGGGATTAAAGATCGCGGTGGGGGAAGATTTCACTCCCCGTGTACGCGACATCAGGAAGAAACTATGGCAAGCAGCTAAGGCAAGGAAACTAGCTGGTGAAAAGATAAATCTTGTGTTTGACAAATTAAAAATCAACAACGAAGTGTTTGAATGGGACGACGATGCAAACTGTATTCGGCCCATTAAGCGCAACCCTCAGCAAAAAAACGAAGAATCCCAAGTGCGCGCGTTGCGACCACGCAACACTCAGTCACGCACCAAGTAAAGTTCGCAAACATAAACGTTCGTAGCATTCTCCTAAAGACAACCTGGCTAGAATCATTTTTACTCAGCACAGATCTCGACTTTGTCGCACTCACCGAAACGTGGCTGTGAAGTGACGTCAGGGACTTCGAGATAACGCCGCCCAACTATGTAATCTTACGTAAAGACAGAACTACACGCGGGGGAGGTGTGGCCATCCTAATAAGAAAAGATATCGCCTTCACGGCCCTCCCCGTTGTCGAAGGGGTAGAAGCAGTTTTTTGTAAAATGCACTTGACCGCCTGTCCAATAGTAATTGGTTGCGTTTATCGGAGTCCCTCATCACACTCGGAAGCAATGCATTCCCTGTATCAATACCTGCACGTTCACGCTCTTGCATGTAGGCTTATACTTGTTGGCGATTTTAACCTCCCTGATATTGACTGGCTCACTATGACCCATCAGTCATCTTCGTCCGACATTATTATCGATACTATGCTGACATTTAATCTTTCTCAAATTGTTAAAGAGCCCACTCGTGTACAAAGGTGTCCTTGAAATATACTTGACCTAGTTTTTATTAGTGACCACTTTCCCGTAGATGAGGCTGTCATTGAGTTAACAGGTGGTATATCAGATCACAAAATAGTAATGTGTTCGATTCCCTTGCATGAACGCATCAGGCATTCAAACTCAGTTCCTTCCTTTCTCGATTTCAGCAACGCTGATGACACTAGTATACTTGACCACTTATCACACGAATTTAGTTTATTTGAGCAGCTTGCCGGTCATCCGGATGTTGATATCGAAACGTTGTGGCAGAAATTTAAAGAAGTTGTTTCGTATTGCATCTCTAACTACATACCTTCTAAAACAAAGAAAGAAAAACAATTCAATCCATGGATAAATCGTGACATTATTCATGCAAAACGTAAAGTAAAGCGCCTAAGAAGTCTTCTAAACAAACATCGAATCCCATAACTGGTAAGAACCTTGCGGAAGCCATCCGTTCAATGAAGTTTCTAATTAAAGCAGCCAAGAATCACTACTTTTCTCATACTCTACCTAATTTTCTTAACGATGCACCTCAAAAATTTTGGAACTACCTCAATCCAAAAAATAAAAAAGATAGTACAATGTCTCAGGAAGAAAGCAGAGACCGAGCTAATCAATTCAACTACTTTTACTCAGTTTTCACTACAGACAACGACATCTCACCACCTCTTGAAACTCATGGCGTAAACCCCATTGAACCTCTCCGCATAAACGAAGCAGGTATATTTGACCTTTTGCTAAAAACAAAGATCAAGAAACAACCAGGGCCTGATAATATACCGAATGAGTTCCTCACCCGTTACGCCGAATGGATAACTAAATATCTGTTTATTATATTTAACATGTCCCTAACAAAATCTTCACTGCCCAATGACTGGAAAATGGCACAGGTCATACCAATTCACAAATCGGGTAGTGAAGCTGACGTCGCTAATTATCGCCCGATATCCTTAACGAGCACAACCTGTAAAATATTTGAACACATTATTCTTAAACATATAACTACTTACCTTGTAAACGAGAACATTTTGACACCATCTCAGCACGGGTTTCGTAAAGGTCTTTCCACCGTTACGCAACTTACCGAATTAATACATGAATTGTCAACAGCCATTGACCATCAAAAGCAGATTGACCTTATCTCACTCGACTTTTCAAAAGCATTTGACCGGGTTTCGCATCAAAAACTTAAAACAAAATGGCAGGCGACAATAGGTAAAGGACCAATCGCAGACTGGATTAGTGCATATCTAACCAAGCGGACGCAGTTTGTGAAAATAAACCAGCAAACATCGGAACTAACGGAAGTTACCTCAGGTGTACCACAGGGCAGCGTCTTAGCTCCTATTCTATTTCTGATTTTTATTAACGATTTGCCCCAATCCATCGGAATCAACATAAAGCTTTTTGCAGACGATTGCATTATATACAAAGAAATTAACTCTCCTTCAGATCATATGGTCCTCAGCAATGCTCTGCTATCTGTGTCAGATTGGTGCACGAAATGGCAGATGACATTAAACGTAAAAAATCAGCCTTGTTAAGAGTCACCCGTAAACAAAACATTTCACATTTTGACTACACTATTGGCAACACGCTACTGACTTCCCTCAAACAGCATAAGTATCTTGGATTAGTTATTTCTAGTGACCTTAGATGGGAGGCACATGTTAACTATGTTACTTCTTCAGCCTTAAAAAAATTATATTTCCCTAAAAGACGACTGCGATCCGCACCACCTCAAACAAAACTCTTAGCCTATAAAACCTTCATTCGACCTACAATAGAATACGCTAACTTAGTCTGGTTCCCTGCCACAAATAACTTAACTAAAAAGCTAGAAAGTGTGCAAAGAAAGGCGGTTAGGTTTATATACAACAAATATAGTTTGCTCTATTCACCCACTGAATTAATCGCAAGAGCTGGGCTACTAACATTACGAAATCGCGCTAAACTCTCACGCCTAAAAATGCTCTTCCAACTTATTCATAAACAGCTAAACATCGACAGCTCTAGGTTCATATCCATTTCGGAAACCAGACAGTCTCGCCACAAACATCCATTAACTTTACAAGAATACCATTTTAACAGCAACTGCTTCAGGTATTCTTTCTTCCCACAGTCAATTAGAGAATGGAATAGATTACCCGGCTGTATAACCAATAGCAATGACTTGAATACTTTTTTGACATTGCTTGATAACCATGTTCGTGCCACCCATAGCTAAATTGATGTTGTTGTTTTTTCTCTCCTCTACTTGTAAAAATTCTTGAGTGCCTTTTGATTATGATAATTGTTTCAGTGCCATACGCAGTGAATTTGTTTTTCATGTTATTAGTGACATTTTTGCATGTTATTGAAACGGTCCACCATGTACCATATCTGAGTTATGTTTTTCACCACATTGCTTATGCTCCTATATCCGTGTGGTATCGTATAAGAATTATAATCATACACTTTCACTCTTTCAATGTAAGTGTATCTCTTGTATCTTTCGGTTGCCCTCCTGCAATAGTCCCCATTGGGACTGGCAGTATGTAAAAATAAATAAATAAATAAATATAAAGACACAAAGAAAAATAATTAAAAAAACTTTGCCACGCGGGAAATCGAACGGGTGGCCTCTCGCTTCACAGCGCGCGGCTTTAGAGGTTAGTCCAAGAGCAGCAACGTCGAGCTATTTATATACACCATTTACTCCAGCATGCCTTCTTAGTCACCACATAGATGGCGCGATGTGTGCGCGTGGCGTGCTTTAAAGATCGTCGTCCCGCTCCTGCGAACGCCGTTGCTCTTCGCCCCACATGGCGTGGTCGCCTTCGTGCGCTTATCTCAAGGAAAGAAGAGAGCGGCCTGGGTTGTGGAGCGGTGGGCTGTATGTCTTGTGCTTTCGCCGCGATGTCCGCGCTGAAGTCACAGAGCGCACGAAGGTCACTTCGCTTGCTGCAGCGGCCGCGTTTGCGAAAGGACCGCGCTGTTCAAACAGAAATAATTAACAACTATGACAGTTCGCGCTCGTCCTGTGTGTACCTGTTCGTTCGTTTCGTGCGTCCTGCTTTATGGTTGAGCACTGCGCTTGAAGTGTCGAGCTGTGACGCATGATAGTTCGCGCTCGTCCTGTGTGCGTTCGTTTCGTGCGCCCTTTGGGCTCGAGCTACGCGCTGGTAATTTCGAGCTGCTTTCCGTTCTTCGCGTTACATTGTAATTTATTGCTATCGCGTTCATTGCATCGCTGTTTGCGGCGTAACTGTGACTTTTTTGTCTTACAACTGAAGGCAGCCTCTTCACAATTTACGCGTCTATATATATATATAGAAGGGTAGGGGCCCGTCTTCCAACAAAAGTGGGCCCCAATGCTGTAATGCCTACCGGGGCGCGGCTGGTATGAATAATAACAAACTTGGATATTCAAGGGCTCTAAGGGATCGTGTTAGCGCCAGTGCAAGTGGTCGAACCGAGAAACAATCCCACGTAACGCCTTTAGTCAACGCCACTTTAGACGGGTACATCTCCTTGAACGTAACGGCAACATACGCAATGCCCCCACAAGTAAACAGCATGTGCGCTTCACTCTTTTATTTCGTTGAAACAAGACGTCAAATGAAGCCTTAGCGTTTGCCTCAAACACGATAACAAACACGGCGACTAGAGACGCAAATGCGGTATTTACGGCAACGCGAGAGTCAAAATTAACGAAGGCAATCTCAGACCACCTCGCCATGCTTCGCTTTGAGTCACAGTTGCCATAGTTACAGCAGACGGTAAGGAAACTGGCGGCGAAAGTTTCGTAACAAAATTTACAAACGACCTCATTAAATGTGATTAATGTCGCTGTTTTGTTTTATGAAATGGTAAAAAAGCTTCCTTTATTTTAAATTTGACGTTAAATCTGGCATTCTTTGTTTGAATACCTAAATAGGTACTTCGCAGAAATATCACCTTCGAGATGTACTATACATCTTCGTAGACTCCGAGGTAGCCGCGGCCGGAGGTGCGGTTTAAAGAGCAGATATATTGGTAAGCTGACGCTGAATTCCGTGCCTTCACATTTTTTTATCTAGCTTTGTTTTCTTCATTTCAATATCAATGCAGTATTGCAAGATAATGTTTGTATGCGTTTCTATATTGTAGCTGCGTTTCTATAATGGGAGTTTCAATAAGCTCAACCCTCTTTGACCATGAGCGAGCTGCAGGAGCGTTCTGGGGGGAGGAAAGCCTTCACAGCACCACAATAGTGATTTTTGTGGCCGATTCGTGCGCGCTGCATTTTGGCAGATTGGGTTAATCGATCCGCATGTATTAGCGCCAGCCGATGAGGATTAGGAAATCAGTTTGATGCGGCGGAGGATGTGGCCAGCGCTCTCGTGAGGTTTTCATCTAGCAGAATTCGTACCCGACGTCATCACATTACTACTGACATGTGAGGGGGAAGACACAGCGTCTTACCCAGCCCCTTACAGAGGCCCGAGTGCGCTAGCGCGTGCCAGCACACATTGTTTCGTCTGCGTTACGCCACGCTAGGACAGCATACGCTAAGAGAGCCCCTCAAGTGCTCTACGTCATCATCAAGGCGTCGAAGAACAGGATGAAGATTTCTCCTTGGCGCGAGTGCGCGGTCAGATGGCTATGCTAGTGGTACAAAGCGGACGGTCGCCAATGGAACTACGGACACAGCCCCGAGCAAAAGCTGCTTCACATCTAAAACGTAGCTAGTAATCGGTCAGCGACGGAACAGGTGCATAAATCTTACCTGTAATATAGTATCAAGTATTCCCAGTGTTTCGAAATTGACGCGAAGTCTCAGTTTGCAGCTACGTAGGTGACGCATGAGCCCACGGATTTACCTGATGAAAGTCTATGATTGCAACCTTCCCTGGAACGTTGCTTTCTCGTGGCGTCGGCACGGCGTCTCTTGTGCCCAGAGACCATCGCCGTTTGGAAAGGCCCAACGAAAGGCCATTACCGCGAATATCGAAGCTCGTGCTTGGCACTCTATTTCCTCAGTCAAAATTTGCCTGGTGTGTACAATCCTCCATGTAGGTGCTCTGTTTTAACTGAGAAATGGCATTTGCTCCGCCTGTAGCCAAACATCCCAGCCATAAATGGACCAGCTGTATTCCCTTTCTGCAGCGCAGGTGTTTACGCCAGTGGTAATAAATCAGTATTTTGATTTGATTTTGATTTTATTTTATTGATTCATCACAATTCATGTGACCGGAGGCGAAGGGAAAAGCCATTTGAATGGCTTGAGGGAGTCATTCGCCCCCGTACAAAGACAGCAGCTCAGTTACAAGCATGTTCTTGACACTGTTAACACAAGAATTTGTAATGAATCATGATCAGCAAAATATGAATGGAAACGAACCACCAAAATATACATCGATTGTTAGTTACCCTTTAAAGAACCTCCTGCATTTTTTACATCCTGTTTAGATCTGCGTGATGGACCAACACAACACTTCATCACTACTATAGTATTGCATTAGTGACAGTTTAAGTGTTTATTTATATAAAGTCGAACAATTTTAGACGAAGGGCTTAAGTTAAGAAAAAATTATATACAATTCAGACAATTTCACATCGCGAAAATCAATTTCTTTATTCTTGTAATCATTTAATAAACGCGGAAGCTTATTACGAGCCATTTGCCGACCGTAACCAGTTCGACAATGCGGAACATTCCATGTCCCGGTTGTTTGTATATTATATGATGGTTCTTTTGGGCGCAACTTTACTAATCCCATGAAAACAGAATCCTGGGGCTCGCAATGTATTCGATATTCACGGAGCAATCTGTACACGTATATGTCTTGTGGTTTTATTATTTTGAATCTTCTAAATACCTCTTCAGAAGGATGCACAGTTGGTACATTTGGAATTATTCTCAAAAATCTTTTTTGCATAAGTAATAGCCGCAAGAGCTTCGATTCAGTAGTAGTCCCCCAAACTAAATGGCAGTAGTTTAAATACGACGCGAAAGGGCAATATAAATCAACAATTGCACTGGTTTAGGGATTAGATAGCGGTTTCGACTCACAATACCAGTTATCGCACCTAACTTTTGTAATACTGCATTTACGTGCTCATCCCACTGCAGTGATTTTGAGAAATGCACGCCAAGTACTTTAATAGAGTCAACTAACTGTATCTCTGAGCCGCGATAAACATGGTTGTCTTTTGCAGAAACCTGCCTGCCAATGTGTGTCAATTCTGTGTATGCCAGAATGTGCCAATGCTGTGTGTGGGGCCCAAAGCCCCAATACCAGCCCCTTCAAGAAAATATATTTCGTTTTATAAATTTGTTTCCTTAAACAATCGGTGTAGCGATGCATATGGACAGACACACTTTACTCGTTAAGTCTTCATATCAATGTTGAGGCGTTTAAAAATAGAATTTGGTGTGTTCAAACTAAGCATGTACAAATCAAATTGCATAGTATGATTCACAATTGCTCTTAAACTTGTACCAAAGCTAGCCCATCTTCTGTAGTTCAAGATGTAACGCGGAGCACGTCTGTACATGCAAATCTTCATTGTTGCACCAAATACTGCCGCACATGCAAATCTTCATTGTTGCACCAAATACTGCCGCGGAATTTCGCTTAGAGCTTAGCTTATTTCTGAGTTTAAAAAATTTATTTTGCTAAGCCCGAGCCTTTTCAACCTGACCCACGTGGTGTAGTCAATAACCGGAGAAGCAGCGCACCAGTTTCTAAGTTCTGTTGACGACATCTTCATAAAGAACGTCAGATGTGACAAGGCTTCAAGATTAGGCTTCAGAAGGCAGCCGCAATGAGACACGCTATGCTATCTTCGTAAACAAGGACTCGATATCTCCCGAGGAAAGCGTGCCTGTCGTGGCATTCACTAAGGAGGCATTGGCTTCTTACAGTATATGAATAAACGGACAACTAACCTGATCCCAGCAGGAGCCACAGGTTCTCTGGGCTCATATTCACAGAGACGTCGATTGAGCTTCGGATGCAAACTACGGTCGCTAAATGAGCGTGACAATGTTGAGCGAGAATTATCTCCGCAGAGGCGCGTGGTTCGCTGGGAATGTGGAGTTACGTCCTAAACACGTGACCAGTAGAGTGCTCGCATAGCCCTCACACCGGCGTACTGGGATTTATTTTCTCGACACACAGATTTGCGCGTAGCCGCACGGGCCTTCTGACGGGCTCGGTTTGTCGGGAAGCAGCACGCGTTCTCTCTGCTGCCAATTGGTCAGACAAAAAGCACACGATTTGGTTCCCGGCACACGTTGGCCGACACGTACACAGAACCATCATCAATGCCAACGAATTGGCTCACTCCCGGGCGCGAGGTCTCACATTCCACGTCGAGGAGAACGAATCAGGGGCTGAGGACGTTACATGGTACTTCCGAGACCCGTTTGTTAACATTTAATGAGATCTGCAACATTACCAGTTGGAGCGGCGGAGGTACCCACTCCCGCACCCACACTTAAACAGGGCTCAATCTATCACTCTGCATCTGTCACAGGACGGAGGCGTATGCATCGCCTTTAAAAATGTTCCAAATACATGGATGGCATAGAGCCGGGGTGCCCGCGCTTTGGCCCACCCCAAAATGCACCTTACAACACATGCTGTGGCAATGCCCTGCGTTGCGCGAGAGCAGCGAGTCTCCCTATACGGAGGCGGACTGGAACTATCTGCTCACTAACCAAGACAAAGGAGACCAGCTTAGGGCCATCCAGAGGGCCCGCGACATGGCCGTGAGTTTAACCTGCCCGTCCCGTCGTGGGAGTGGCCCACCAATGTCACACCCTAAAGGGGGTCGAGCGCCGCCTCCGGATAATAATAAAGTTCTTTGCCTGCCTGTCTGCTACTCTTATACGCACCCTGTCGACGCAAGCTGTTATAGCCAAAACCCTAGTCACATACAGCTTCGCAGTAAAAAAACCACCGACGATTACGATACTGCCTCATGCGAATACTGAGCGCAGCTGTTTAGGTGTCTTGATTTCTCGATAAGTTGACGCACGACTGTCTCGCTAACCGGGAGACCGTGGAAGGCAGTGTGTGGGCGCTGTTCCACAACAGCCGCCGCAAACAGGCCTCCATCCATTGCAGTGCTTAATTTCTATATATGTGGCGTTTTTTAAAGAAGCCAAATGCACTTTAACTGAAACCGAGAAAAACGCACTTTTTTGCTACTGCAAATAGGGCCGGGCCTGTTCCAAAATTTTTTTGCCAGTGTGTTCCTGTCCCCTAAGTAAGTCAAATCTATATTGCGGTTAGATATATATAGCCCACTATTGTCGGCATTCAGGAGGAAACTTTGTATTTGGCTCTTATAGATTTGGCCTGTTGCATGGGCATGCGCAGATAAGGTTTTCGTGCCTTCTTTCTTTTCAGCCGTTGTGCGTCTCTTCAGTTGTTAGCCGGCGTTTGTGGTGTCCTGACTTCTTTCTTGTGTCCTTGTTTGCACGCCCTGTCTTTTTAGAATGAATACTTACCAACTAGCTCAGCTCTCTGTTATTCTAAGATTGAAACATTTCATTTGGGCTTGAATCAACTCGTAAAAGAAGTCTAAAACGATTCGAATGTACGATATAGCAATATTTTGCGATAGAACTAACATCCTCCTTGTGCTTCCGTCGGTTCCGTCCTTGGTTGCATGCGCGTAATGGCGATGACTATACTTGAAGAGCGAGTGGCGCTTTATGGCAAAAGGCGCACTATTCTGGACTGGCGGCATCGTTTTCCTTGTTCTTGGCGTCTATTTAAGACCTTCAAAAGTGCTCCAGCTCTTCTTGTTCTGAGCTCGTTTATGGTGTGCCGCTTCGCATCACTTCTTCTTCTTCAAGGAATTCATCGGTGCCCAATATCTTCATTTCATACATCTTTTATTTCAAATATACCGTCTTGGAGCGCAAGAACTACATGATACTGCACCGCTAAACTAGAAAAGAAACACTAAGAGGCAAAAAGAAGCTTTAAATTCGGCCTCTACCTCTTTAAATTCGAGTCTTGCCCTACAACATCATGTTCTTCAGTAAGTGCCAAGTCGCCCTAAAATATTAATTGTGGAACGTAAACACGATAGCAAAACAACGAGGACACAAATGGAACAGATTGGATGAGACCATGTTGGTTGTTTTGGCCACGATTGTTGACGCAGCGCTGGTTTAATGAATGTGGCTCACTTTGATTAAAGCAGATGCAGCATTTGGCTCATTTTTATTAGAAACTGCCATTTTGAGTTCACGTTACAATCAGGAATTGCCCCATTTTAATTCCAACTCTTTTAGAAGTTAAATTTAGGCGCGCTTTACGCTCTCGTGAAGTTTAGAAGTTCGGTTTCTCCATTGGGCTCTTTTTGAAAAAAAAATGTCACATATGGTATCGAAGGACGCCCTCGCCGCATATGCCTTAGTGATGACGTCATCGGCGACCGCACGGCGGCGTCCACTATTGTGGCGCCACGGGTGGCCGCCGCGGAACCTGTCGCCTCGCCACTGTTGTTTCCTCCTACTCGCGCTGTCCTCGCTATCGCCGTCTTTCATCCTCCACTGAGCTCAACGCTCGCTGTCTTTCGTCCTCGCTGGCTCAGCCGGTTACAACGACGACGCCGCCCAACGCAGGAATGGGTACCTAGGAGCTGCGCTGTAAAATTCGTTTATCATGGGCGAACTTGTGCCCGGAAAACTAGTCGCACTGTCTAAGGTTCTGCTAGAGCGTTGCACACAAGGTGGCCCTTCGACCAGCCAACACCTTCTCTATTTTTTTGCAATGCCAGTGCAAACACTCGCTCCCCAATGGGAACCTTTGGTCCACCTTAGTTTAGGGAGTGGTCATGGTGCGACGCCACGTAACGAGTACGACTGCTTGCGTCACACGTGCTTCTAACGCGTTTCCATGGACATGTGGTAGATGCGCCGCCCCTCTCCTATATCATGGCCTCTGTCAGATTGTTCCTTCGAACTCCTTCCTTTGTGACTCGCACCAATGCCGCCGCCTCACAGCGCTCGTGTGGACACATCTCAAAGTCACCGCATACAGTAGCGTCGCAGTGACGCGTCACTCTTGGGAGCCCGCACATAGGGTAACATAGTAAGCGTAAAGTGCGGGCACTCTCAATGAACCATGCAACCAGAGATCGTAGGGCTGGCATTAATCGTGATGAACTTCATTTTCCGCCCGTGCCATCATGCAATGACGGTTTCAGTTTTGGTTTCAACGCTGTTTGCGTAAATTTCGAGTGTTTTCTTCTTTTAGGGGCGAAGCTCCTTAAGGCGGCACCCGTTCGTCCCTCGTAGTCGTCGTCATCGTAGTAGTCCGTAATAAGTCTTACGCTTTGACCTCCAAGGTGGTGCCGGTGGAGATTTCTCCTGTGCGTTGTTGAACAATAAAAATTCGCAGCGTGCGCGTTAACTAAAAGCCGAATTCTTCTGTCTCTCATTCCCCATTAGCAGCCATTGGCATGTTCCAGTAGGAAACGTTAGTAGAAGTAGAAGTGTAAGTGTTAGCTAAAAGCCGACTTCTTCTGTCTCTCATTCCCATTAGCAGCCATTGTTTACCTCCAAGGTAGTGCCTGGTGAGATTTATCCTGTGCGTGATTAAACAATAAAATTTTTTTCAAAACGCCGTTGATTGATGAAATAAACCAACGAAAGACGCCAGATGTTTTGTAAAAGCAGAACGAAAGAACGCCAGATGTTTTTCTTAAAGTGTAGTAGTAGTAGTTGTATGTAGCCACCTCGCCCGATCGTCAACGGGCGAGGTGGACCGGCAACGGCGCGAGGACCCTGCCGTACGAGAGTTAAATCACACTAAAAGACATACTTTGCGGGCGATACACTCTAGTGAGCTTTCAACTTTTCGTCTTAATGTACATGATAAAGAAATTATTTCTACGAAAAACGCAAGGCACACCTTGAGCAATATATTGGTTTTGGGACGCTAAATGGAACCATGAGGTGATGCGAAGGCGGAGCACTTGCACGATCGCGTTCCGTTGGCTTTCGTTGGGCATGCTACCGACCTCGCGTCGTGGAAACGCGCGTCCTGTCTTCCCTCTAGCCTTGCCTTTAATTCGCACAGGGCGAGCGGGGAATGCGGTCGCTCTTGGCACTCTTTCGCTCGGGAGCGGACTTCTTCCTTGCATTTCACCGATCACAAGTGATAATGAAGGGACCACGTAAACCAACAGTACAATAAAAGTTTGATGTTTAATATATACACGATGTTTCACACTCTTTATATTATGTACTGGGCGGATTTCACGGAAGAGTTTCACGGTTTACAGATGATTCCCTCCGTAGCTTCGCCCCACTCATCATCATTGACCCCGTGGATATGCTGTGATTTTTTTTGATCCGTGCGATTGCATTCGTTAGCCGTTTTTTAGATGCGATATAGGCCGCAGACATGCCTATCGCAAATAGGCGTTAGTTGACAGGCTTTGACAGTTCTTGCTTAAAAAAAAAAACGCGCACATTTTATAAGTGTATCGCGCTCATTCACATAGTAGTGCCTAAAAAATAGCAGAGAACATCTAAACAGATGTCTTCGTCTAAACCATGACCTCATATAGGCACTTTAAGGATTCAAACATAACGGTACATATTAGTACAAACTGAAAGAGAATGATTTCATTGGAAGATATCATTGCTATATACAAAACAGAATAACAATCTGGCATTGTGCATGGTGTAAAAAAGTACGCAATATCCGCAAGCACATAAATAACCAGGTGACAGAAAACAGAAGCAAGGATTATGCACCCCAATTGTGCGATGTCGGATTCATTGTCAACACGAAAATTTCAACGTATCAGTAAACTTGCAAATGTTTTAACAGCAGATGTTATTGATGTTCGTATCAGTAATCATCATAGTACAATAAACAATATTTATTGCAATAAAAATACTCTTGCCGTAACTATGAAACGTGAACAATGAAACAGTCGGAAAGAAATCGACACCAACAACAGAAACTCCATGAGTATTGTTCTCAAAAACAATGTTGCCCTGATTGTCCACAACAGCTAGCGAGTAGCGATGTTTAATGGTGTAGGCGGTGGGCCTCCACATAATGCACTCCTGCTGTTTGGCCATAGCTGCGCTGTATCTCCTTCACTCGATGTTTCCGGCGTTTTACGTGAAAATCAGGCTGCATTTTGCTCGGTCGGGGTTGTATAATGCACATTCCGAGGAAGTTGACGTCGCTTGTTCTCGTGAACGCTGGAGCGTAGTGAAGTTGCCCCATGAAGCGACGGCCCGCTTCAGTGGTGGCGACCCTGCGGTCATATGATGGTAAATGCGCATCAGTTTTTTACATAAGTATTCTCCATTCGTACGACTCTAAGACGGAATCAGTCTGCTTAGGAAGATTACGTTCAGCATTCTGGGTGCTATTATCAGCGTTGTTCAAAGTTTTCTACATCACTAGGGAGCATAGCTGACCAAGAAGAGCTAGAAAAATAACGCGTCACCAAAGACAGCTATTGTTCGTCCGCGGAAGCCAAAGAGAAAGAGCCTGCCGTGCTCAGCACGCTGTTATGCGAGGGTTCCCAACCCAAACTTCCTTGCTTCGACAAGGAATTCAAGCTGGTAAAACGTCTGACGCAACCAGCGTCAACACCCGCTGATACAACGAGGCGGGAGTCTTACGCAATCCCCGGCAACTCCGGCGATGCGGCTGACGCAACCAGCGTCAACACCAGCTGACGCAACGATGAGGGAGCCTTACGTAATCCCCGGCAACTCCGGCGCTGCGCCTGACCCAACCGACGGAAATCTCTCCCGCAACGTGCGGCAAGCCCTCCTCCCCGCGGATCCGGTTCGAGCCAGCGACCAACGGCGGTTCCTGATTGGAGGCTTCGCACTACTGGCTGATGCAAGGGGTCGGCCAGGGCTATAAAAGAACCAAGCTGCGCGGAGAGAGACCGCGAGACAGCGAGACAGGGAACGAAGAAATCCCGGGGTCGTCGTCGCACCGCTGTGCGAGCCCCTTAAGCTGTCGGCCACAGCGCCGAATATGTAACGCCTCTGTACATATGTATACAAATTTGCCTTAACTCACCGTCGCCTTGATCGCTCCGTCTATCAGCTCTGCGCAGAAGCAGTCGCAAGCTGAGACACCTGTTACCCAACAGTGGATGGCAGCTGCGGGATCGGCCGGCGTCAGCTACCTCGATGCGGTGAGTGCCTGATGTTTTCGCTTCAGTTCACCAGACTTCTCTAGCACAGGTTATCGTAGTTTAGAGAAGGTGTGTGAAGCATTGGAGTGAGCTTTGATTGTTTCGAGCAAAGTCGGAGCGCTTTGGAACCAAAGTTAATGCGGAGGGTGTAAACACGGCAGGTTGAGAATTGCTTGCGTGTCTTTCTAGTAGACTTATAGGGGATACGGCATATAGATTCTAACGAGGGCAAATAGCAAGAGGCTAGTGTGAACGATGGAGAACCGTAAAGTGAAAGAATCCATCGACATTTGTGACGAACTCGGCCTTACTCTGGGCCGTGCGAAGCGAAAGCAAGCGATCCTTGAGATCATGCAGAAGGAGGGAGTAACGGCTGAGGAAGTCGATGAGGCCTGGGCGGATATCAAAGAACGCCGCGAGCACGAGGAGGCCGAAAGACGAGAACTCCGTGAGCTTTAGGAGGCCGAAAGACGAGAACTCCGTGAGCGTGAAGAGGCCGAAAGGCGAGAACGCCGCGAGCGCGAGGAAGCCGAAAGACAAGAGCGCTTCGAGATGAAAATAATAGAACTGGCATTCCGTCAGTGTTCGCAAGCGCCTAGCGTAGGTTCTGCGACGGTTCAGGCTAGTGGACATAGAATTCGAGACCAACTGCCACCGTTCGTAGTGGGCGAGGACATGGCGAAGTATCTGGTAAAGTTCGAACACGTCTGCGATAGAAATGGCATCGAGCGGTCTCTTTGGGCACAGAACCTGTTAGCTCTGCTCCCCGGAGAAGTATCCGACGTGATAACGTGCTTGTCGAGGGAGGCGTTTGAGAGCTATGACGAGGTTAAGGAGGCTCTGTTGAGAAGCTATAAATTGTCAGCCGAGGCTTTCCGGCGAAGGTTCCGGTACGCAAAAAGGGGCAATGAGTCACACGTTGACTTCGCGTTTCGTCTTAAAGCCGATTTAATTGAATGGCTCAAGGGCGAAGATGTCTATGACGACCGCGATAAAGTGGTAGAGTGCATAGCATTGGAGCAATTCTACCGCTGTATCGAAAATGATGTCAAGCTTGGCTGCAGGTTAAGCTTGGAGAAGTACAGCTAAACAAGGCAGTAGAGTTAGCTGAAGAGTACTACATTCGTAGAAACTTGCACAGTAGGGCCGTGCGTGTTGAAAAAGCTGAGAGAAAAGAGGGCTTTTCAAAAAAACCTGATGACCGGAAACCTGCTCCGCACCGTAATTTCAGAAAAGACCGGTCTTTTACGAAGGAGACTGTGAGGGAAGGGCAGACGGAAGCGCACAAGTCGAGTGAGCTTCCCAAACAGCGCACTGATACTACACGGGCGTTTGAGTCACGCAAGCCGCTAATCTGTTACAATTGCAAAAAAGAAGGGCACATCGCGGCAAATTGTAAAGAAAAGGTTGCTTTCGCAACAATCCGTGAATCAGAAAGAACATGCGGTTGTTAGAACCGTATATTCAGGAGATTAGCGTCAATGGGAAAACGTGTCGAGCACTTCGAGACTCAGCGGCAACTATGGACGTTGTCCATCCTGCATTAGTGTCTCCGAACGACTTGACAGGAGAATGCGCATGGATCAGGCAAGTCGCCGAGGAGCAGAGCACTTGCTTCCCGATCGCTACGGTGATCACTGAAGGCACTTTCGGTAAGCCTCACACCGAAGCGGCTGTGTCTGCTGCTCTCCCAGATTGTTTTCCTTATCTTTTTTCGAACAACTCGGAGCAGCATCTCAAAGAGCAGGGTAAATCGTTCTTTCCCAGCGTTGCGTACATGGCCCTCACGCGATCGCAAGCGCGGAAGCTCTCACAGGAACTTGATCTCGTTCCATGTAGTACACCCGGTACACCACCACCGGCAAAAGCGGCCGAGCTGCGTGACCTTGGCAGCGAGTCGAGCGAGCCTCGGACAGAAAACTCTCGGGGTGGTGGGTTACTCGAGCCGCCTGCAGCTGAAGCGGGTAGCGTCGTCTCCGTCGGCGGAAAAACCGAAGTGGCGCCGTTGGGCGAGGCGGGCAATACGCTCAAGCCTGTAGCTGAAAGTTGGTGTGAGCTGTCGAGGGTTGATCGAGCGACGCTCATTCGAGAGCAGCGTGAAGACATCTCGATAAAAGTGCTAATGGAAAGCGTAAAATTGGGAGTAAAGAAATAGAATGTTTCTTTTTATGAGAAATCTGGGCTATTGTATCGTAGCTACACAGATGCACAAGGTCGCAGGTATGAGCAACTCTTGATACCGCAAAAGTATCGTCGCCATCTGTTGGAACTTGCGCACGAAAACGCGTGGGCAGGGCATCTCGGTTTGAAGAAGACCAAGGCTAGGATTTCCCTTGAGTTTTACTGGCCGAAATGCTGGAAAGATACCGAAGACTTTGTGCGCTCTTGCGACACTTGTCAGAGGGTGGGTAAATCCACAGACAAGTGGAAGGCTCCCATGAAGCTTGTGCAAGTTATAACAGAACCTTTTCGGCGCCTAGTTATCGACATTGTTGGGCCATTGCCGGAGTCAAGGCAAGGTTGTCGATACATCCTGACTGCCCTATGTGTAGCAACGAAATTTCCAGAAGCGGTACCTCTTAGGGAGCTCAATTCTCCTCACATCGTGGACGCTCTGCTCTCGATATTCGCGCGTGTCGGATTTCCTTCTGAAATTCAATGCAACAATGGCAGCGTCTTCACCAGTTGCCTTACCTGTACCTTTTAACACGAAAGTGTTTTATGCCGGGGTCCACCAAGTACATCCGTCACGGACATGACGTTGATAAATTGGACGCCAACAGGTGAGAAAGAAAAAAAAACAAGAAAAAGATACCCCGCTGGGAATCGAACCCACGACGTTGCGGCCGCGACGGCAAGCGCCCGACGCGCTACCGACTAAGCTAAGTCGGGAGATGCGAGAAACGGCGCGAACGCGCCTTATATCTTTCACACATTCTCTTTCGCGACTGGCGGAGCGGGGCGGTGCCGCCGTCTGTGAGATGTAAAAAGAAGTAATGCTTCACGATCGACACTTACTAGCGCGTACTCCGAGATTGCACGCGCCATCGGAGGTCATGGTTAAAGCGTCTCGATACCAGAGAGGTAGACTGGCCGCGCTGGCGTCGCCGAGGCACCCTTGACGCAGTTACGTTCTTTGCCTGTGGCTTCGTGTTAGCGTGCGTCGGCTCATCGGAGTAGTGCAGCTTCCACGTGTACCAACGGGATTTCTCCGCCGCCGACTGCTTCAACTGCGAGAGCACCGACTAACAAAACTGCTGCAATACGCGTTGCAGAAAGGACGCGATTTCGACGGGCGAATGTCGTGCCTTGGTGGAGCGAGAGCAGCGCCTGAGAGACAGAAATCAGCGGGACGCACCCGTTCGCGGCTCAGGCTACGAACCTCTACCTCCCGTATTGCTGAAGCGCAGTGTGTGTTAGTGTATGCATGAGCACAGGCGTTGCCTACCCATTACTAGACAGCGCACACCGTGCCGTTTCTCTCCTTAATTGACGACGCTTTGAAGAAGTGCATACCGGGTACCAGTGTTGATTATGAGCTTGTTGATATCATCCTTACGCGGGATTCACGATTCGCTGTGGCCAAATATATCTTCACACCGTCAGCTACCACAACGGTTTAATCATGATCATGGGCGTTAGTCGTCGCGATAGAGACATGCTGTCAACATGGGTGCATCCACGTCAAACAGTGCTATATAGATGCCAAACACGAATAGACACTGTACAAGCTCTCATATATCGCTACACAACAAGCACTACTTCTGTGAAGACAAGTTTCACTTTCGTGTTATACCGATTCCTATGACGGAGGGATCAGCCATCTTTTTGGATAAATGTGGAATCAAGGTGGTGCAAAGTTCGATGCATCACCCACAATCTATTCCGGTAGAGCGTATGCATTCAGTTCTGAAACGTATACTGAGACCTCTTTGTTATGAGCACAAATGCGACTGGGAAGCATGTATTCCTCCCGCTATGTTTGCTTTGAGGTCTGCTCCTCATGAGAGCACTGGCTTTAGCCCCGCAGAGCTTGTATATGGCCGGAGCTCTCATGCCAGAGCAACGGTAGTTCCGGTTCTTCTTCCGGTTCTTCTGTTTGTACCGTTACAGCCGCGCGGCCCACCGTGTCTGTCGAAGGTGGTCTCTCCTCGTACTTTTTAAGGAGGTTGATGTGGAACAAACTGGTTCGGGTTCCCAGATCAACGACATAGTCGATTTCGCTCCGCTTCTCTAGTACAGTGAAGGGGCATTTCCAAGTTAGAATCAGTTTGTTGGTGTCGGAAGGTAGTAGGAGTAACACCTTGTCTCCGACGCAGAGTTGACGAGGCTTCGCTTTGCGATCGTAGTATTTCTTTTGTGTCAGCTTGGCTTTCTGGAGCTCTTCGTGCGCAATTTGACACGTCTCATACAAACGATCGCGAAGCTCCATGACATAGCCGTATGTAGTCTTCATTTGGGCATCCAAGGTTTTTCGCGTCCATAATTCTTTCAGTATGGACATGGGGCCTCTAATGTATCGACCATACAGGAGGTCGAAAGGCGAAAAGCCGATACTCGACTGAGGCACCTCTCTGTATGCAAATAATAATGGTGCCAGGTATCTGTCCCAGTTCTTTGGACTTTCGTGGCACATGCGCCGTATCATTTGCTTTAACGTACCGTTAAAGCGCTCAACAAGGCCATTTGCCATAGGGTGGTATGGGGTAGTTGGCAACTGTCGGAAAGACAGTAGTCTGCTAACTTCCTGCATTAAGCGTGACGTAAATGATCTTCCGCGGTCGCTCACGATTTCTCGTGGTATTCCAACGCGCGAGAACATTTCCACCAACGCTTCTGCTATCTTCTCCGTGTCTATGCTTGGTAATGCGACTGCGTCAGGATATCGCGTTGCGCAGTCCACCATCGTTAGAATGAAACGATTTCCTTTTGCCGATGTCGGTGATAGTGGACCGATGATGTCGATCGCCACACGTTGGAAGGGCACGTCAATCACCGGCATTTTTCCAAGGGGAACACGCCCAACTAAGTGCTTTGGCACAGTGCGCTGGCAGATGTCACAAGAGCGCACAAATCGTGTCACCTCAGCCTGCACGCCCGGCCAATAGAATTCTTCTAGAATCCTATCAGTTGTTCGTTTAATACCTTGGTGGCCTGCCATAACTCCCTCATGTGCCATCCTAAGAACAAACTGGCGGAGGCTTTGCGGAACAACCAGTTGGTCAACTTCCTTCCTCGTGAGCGATCTGTAGTGTCGGTGCAGTATTCCCTTAAGCAAGACATACTCTATGTTTGCTGATCGCTTCGTCATCGTCTTCCCGATCGCCGAAAAACAGCTGTCCAAGGTGCGATCTTCTTTCTGCAACTTTTCAAGAACTTGTGGGGTCACATCTAGCGCGTTGGATGCCGCCACAGGTAACTTCATGTCCCTGGTCCCTCTTGTTATCGCTGCACTCAGAGTCGGTGAGTCTGGTGACACGCTTGGATATGGAACAGGCTCCCCTGCTGGTGTCGACTCCTTATGCAGTCTTGCGACATCCGACATGTGATGCGACGTGGTAGAACCAGAAGGGAAGGTTACCCCGTCGATGTTGCCGAGAACGACGTCATATAGTGGCTTTTCCATGCAGAGTGCCAGTGTCGGTCCTCGGAAGAACGGAGAGTCGATGTACACCTTTGCCTCGGGAAGCTGCCTCGACGAGCCGTCGAGAAGGTGCACAGTACGTGTGATACCGGTGAAATTCTTTTCCGGTACCAGCGAACGCTTGACCACCACGGTATTGCATCCCGAGTCTCTTAGCACCGTCACAGGCTGTCCATCGAGATATCCGGTTGCCGTTGGCATCTCTTGTCTTAGCAGACCAAGACAAATACCTTCTTTTGCCGATGGTGTACTTTCCTCTGCTGATGAAGGGGTAGAATCCAAGGTCTCCTTGTTCCAGGCAAGAGGCGCACAGTCATAGTCGGCGCTTGACGCTTCCTTGTTGCGGCTCTTTACATTCGGACACTCGTCAGCTTGGTGACCGTGTTTCCTGCACTTCCAGCAAGACGAGGGCTTCGGGCCTTTTGACCGCGTCCAACAGTCTGCAGCGCGATGACCTTGCTTGCCACATAGAAAGCATTGTACTTTTGCTTTTCCGGCCTCTTTTTCTCGGCTCTTGCTCGGCGAGTCTGCTTTTTCACTTGGTCTTTCCTGCTTCCCTTTCGCGATATTTGTCAGCCCTTGCGCTTCCAGATAATGATCAGCCGTTTCGGCTAGCTGATCGAGCGTTCGGCATCCTCGCTCTTTCAAGAAGATGGCGAGTTTCTCATCGCATCGCAGCAAAAACTGTTCGGATACAATGATATCCCTCAGTGCGTCATACGTTTTATCTGTTTTTGCCATCTGCTGCCAATGATCGAAGTAACCGAGCAGCCGACCAGCAAATTGTCGCCCTGTCTCGGAATTCTCCGGCTTAGCTTCGCGAAACTTTTGCCGATATCCTTCTTCGGTGTAACGAAACCTTTGCAACAACGTTTGCTTCAGCTTCTCGTAGTCTGTTGCATCCTCTGCAGCCATACGACCGACAATACTCAAAGCTTCTCCTGAGAGGCATAAGCTTAATGAGAGCGCCCACCTGTCGCTTGGCCATCCCTGGCTGGTGGCTACCCACTCGAAGCGCTGAATGTACGCGTCGAGTTCGTCGCGGCCCTCATTGTAGGGAGGAATAAGCTTGTGGGGGCTCCTGAAGGCTTCGCTGCTGGCTTCCACGCGCTCTCCACCGGTTCCAACCGTCCCAGCCGTGCGCTCAGCAAGACGACACTTAGCCTCCAGCAGACTTTGTTCCGCCGCCAGACGAGCAATCTCCTGTTCGTGCGCTATTCGCGACGCTCCCTATCCTCAGCACGTCTGTCACGCTCTTTCTTCTGCTGCTCTTCAATCCACACTTTCAATTCATTACCCAACAAGCCAAGTTCCTTGCCAATCGGTATATACTTTTCCTAATCTATTTCCGCCCACTGCACAAAAGAGAAGTGCGGCTCTGAAAGTTGGAGCTAGAGCTAGGTCCTATGTAGCGGACGCCAGAAAATTGTGATGATTAGGACGGTTCGAGCACTTCCCCTATTGTGCAGCAGCGCAGGAAACAGACAGGGAGACGTATTTAAACATTTATGTACAAAATAGAAGGATATGAACAGTCAGTGGTGTCGGTGCCGTCGGGACGACCACCCAGCCCCCGAGGAGGAAGAGTCCCGTAGTCTCACGGCTTGCGAGCAGCGGTGGCGGCGTCTAGGAGATGCCGGAACCAGCGCGACCTCGGACCTTGTTTCCGACGTCCTGACCACCACCCGAGCGCAGCGGTTCCACGTGCGGGTTCTGGCCAGCACAGCACCGTCTGTGCCGTGCTGGAATGCTGCTCGCCACAGCTGCGGTGCTCATTCACCGGCGTTCCACGCCTTGGCCAGGGCACCGCCAGGTACAGCTCGGGTACACAGCTCATGGGCTCGCGGCCCACGTCCGAGTCTGGCGCGTCGCTCGGTACGGCTCGGCACCGCTCGGTTCAGTCAGCAGCTCCGCCCCTGGCACCTGGACCCTCGGACACCCTGGACCTCGCCCGGCTCCGTGGTCCTCCGTGCACACGCGTCTCGGCCGGCAGAACGTCCCGCTCGTCCGAGCTCCGAATTGCACGCCCTGGCCCGAACACTGCGAGCGCGCCTCGAGCCACCGTGCCACCGCGCTCTTCTTTTTTCTCCCTCCGTGCTCGGTGGTCCGCGCCGACGTTTTGGCGCTATTTACACGTGACACACGTGTAATATTTTGAGTTCTGCTTGTAAGAGTTTTGTGTCTCACATGTGCCTGTTGATATAGAGGGAGCAAAATTTCGACAGAAACGTAGCTAGGAATATATTATTCTATTTAGGTCTGGTGTTCTGTCGGGTGACCGAGGGCACTTGCTTGTGTCGTGTGTTGTCTGTTGTCGGACCGTTCTTGACAAGTTGCAGAACGATCAACAAGTGTTGCTACCAAAGATCGTCAGAAGAGACGAGCAAAGCAAGTCGACACATCCTGGGGACAAGCCACTGGAGCCGGGATCCGGCCTGGCGACTGGGATCTGTTCACGGAACGAAGCGTGGAGCCAAATGTCCCCATGACCCTGGAGGTGGACCTGGATGGACCTGGCGAACGAGCGCGCCCGGCATCCGAGCCACGTGGAAGCAGCTCGTCTTTCCGGCGCATTGTCTGGCGGCGGGGGTGCTGTTATACCAGGGTTCCCAACCCAGACATCCTTGCTTCGACAAGGAATTCAAGCTGGTAAAACGTCTGACGCAACCAGCGTCAACACCCGCTGATGCAACGAGGCGGGAGTCTTACGCAATCCCCGGCAACTCCGGCGATGCGGCTGACGCAACCAGCGTCAACACCAGCTGATGCAACGATGCGGGAGCCTTACGCAATCCCCGGCAACTCCGACGCTGCGCCTGACGCAACCGACGGAAATCTCTCCCGCAACGTGCGGCAAGCCCTCCTCCTCGCGGATCCGGTTCGAGCCAGCGACCAACGGCGGTTCCTGATTGGAGGCTTCGCACTACTGGCTGATGCAAGGCGTCGGCCAGGGCTATAAAAGAACCACTGCGCGGAGAGAGACAGCGAGACAGCGAGACAGCGAACGAAGAAATCCCGGGTCGTCGTCGCACCGCTGTGCGATCCCCTTAAGCTGTCGGCCCCAGCGCCGAATATGTAACGCCTCTGTACATATGTATATAAATTTGCCTTAACTCACCATCACCTTGATCGCTCCGTCTATCAGCTCTGCGCAGAAGCAGTGGCAAGCTGAGACACCTGTTACCCAAAAACGCGCAGCTCTGCGAAAGGAGAACTGAGTACACGTTCGGTTTGTATTCCCCGGGATTAAAAGAGGAGTGTAGACTATCGCCACTGTCGCTGCTTTAGAATATTTAGACTCGTTTAGAAGGCCAATGAGCTCGGCCCTTGTCCCCCATCACCCTGTTTGTTTGCCTACACAGCACAGAAGAGTAAATAAGAGAAGCAGATCATGATGTCACCCTGTTGGCTATTTCGCATAACGCCACGCTGTCGGACGCTCCTGCGGCCAATGACAACGTTCACCGGGACCGTTGGGAACTGCTGGGCTTGAACTCGTCCAAGTGACGGCAAGCCCGGCTTTGTTGTGTGAGGGTTTAGTATGCGTGGTGCGCGCCATTGTCCTTTTTGTCTCGTGTGGTCGGGGGCCGGCGAAAAAACGACGAACACGGTGGTTACTTCTGAGCCGTGTACCGCTCGCTTGACTATGTTGCTTCCGCGTGAGAACCATCTGGAATGCACTTTGACTTCTTGAAATGCCCGCGTAGCTTTTCCCGTGTGCAAACTGTTTTTCCAACTGTATAGGTTATCGTGCAGAAGCTGCAGCGTGGTGCATGCTGAACGTTCTGTTCCGGCCTTCGTATGTTTGTATTGGCGACAGATTGAGGCGCCTGCAGTGGTTATTTTACAGAGAATTATGGGCCCTCCTTTGAATTTATATCGTCTATCAGTGGAATTAATCAAAACAGGACGGGCGCGAAATTCGGGATATTACGCGCCTTCTGGTTTTCAATGCGTGTGCTGTGCCATTGATTATTACGGCGCGGAGGGCAACTTGTGAGTATTCCAATTTGAATGCACCAACAGGGGATGATTGAAACTTGCGTTCTGGTGAAAAAAAAAAGACGAAGGTGTCGGGAAACTCGATGGTCCTTTCGATCACGGTTCGTGTTTTCTTTTTCTTCTTGCTCCTACTATTGCGGGCGTTAGGCCGGGAAAATGTTCGGGGCACATCGTATTTCACTGCTCCCGTGCTAGAAGCGTACTTTTTCCATTTTTAAAGAAGAGGCTGGCACGGGGTGTTTTTGTGAAAGGTGAACTGTGCTTTAAGATGGTGAGGTAGATAGGGTCCTGTTGACTTAGGGGCCAACATTTCCTAAGTTTACTAATTATGCCCCGTTCGCCCAAGCAGTATATATTGCATGTCTTGGGAGAAATTAGACCTGCCGCTGTGGCTGACTAAGGCTTGCTGTCCGGAAGGCTTGCGGATGCTTTGCGCTACTGTGTGGAACGTGACGGCGGCGGGGGAAGGGGGGGGAGATGGTGTCGGGGAACAACCGGGCCACCCACACCACCGTTACTTGCGTCTACGCAAAATTGATGAAGATATGAAGGATGCTATTTAACATTGTGCATGACATTTTGTAAGATGCGGAATGGGGGGGGGGGGGCGATTTCTCACGGCATCGTTAGCTCTACTCTTATTAGTGCAACATCTGAAAACTGCTCGTTTATTCTGGTGGCGACTTTCATTCTTCACTAGCCTTGCAGTCAGTCTGCTTTTGTTAGTTTTCTAGGCCTCGTGCTCTCTTGCACGGCCTAAACAAGTCGTCGCGTCGAGAAGTGCTGTACTGGAGTGGTTGTGAACGGTGGTCTGATTAAGGGTTCTTTATTACGACGTTCCATTCTGCTTGCAAGCTTTCTGAACAACTTGGTGTGTGAGGTTATGCGCGTGATATAATGGTAGGACTATTCGATTTTCCTTAGGAATATTCGAGGCACATGAAGATATTCGGTCTTCACCGGGATAAGCAAACTGTTGCGAATGTAATGATTGCTCTGATAGCATTTCTGTGCATTCCTTTTATTCCCTGGCCTGAGGCCACTGCACGGAACTGTACCCGTCGTGAAGCACTATTTTTAAATGAGTTGCAGTTGCGAAAGCGAAAGTCATGTCCACCTTTAACGAAGGTACACTTTACCAACTTCACAAACAATTACATTGCGATCTAGAGATGGAATGCTATGTGGAATACCAGTGGAATTCACAATGGAGAACTCAAGCGTGTTAACCAAGGGTGACTTTGTTTAGAGTAAGTGGAATGCCACTCATGTTCCCTTCCTGGTTTACACACACGACTGGGTGAGTTAGGCGTAGCCTGTGTGCACAACAGGCTCATGATAGAAGGTCGGGCAACATTGAATAATTGAAGGTGAGTTTATCTCCTGTACGAGAAGGTACTGGTTAATTAGTAGCACAATACCACGTTAGGCTAGTCATTTGGCATGGCTTCGTTGGAAACGGGTTCAAGTTGTAGCATGATTATTTGTCGTTAGAAGGCGGCGGTTTTTAGTGGTATTTCTTTCCGAAAAAATTGTTTTCGGCATTCTTTATGTGACATTGCACAATAAAACCTGCTTTCTTGGTTTGAAATATGTCGATTGTTTGGATTGCTCGATGTGTGTCAGGGACGCTTTCATACGCGCTAGAACGCTCGTGCTCAACTGCCTCAACCGCTCTGTATAGCGTTCGAAAATACACTTTTCATTAGGTATATGTGGCCTAGGGTCAAGTTCTAAGAGCTTTTTGCAACGTAAATTATTTCGATCTGCTTACCTTTTTCTTGTTAAGTGCGTAATTGTGCGTACCGCTGAAGCCCGGGAGTTACAAGAATGGCGTCACTGTAATGCAGATGATCCAGATTTGGTCAGGCCTAACAATGATGCGCGAGGATGCGCTGTAGCCATGGCAACCGCCGTTTTAAAGTACGAAGAACTATTCCACTCACTAAGCATCTTAAAATGTTACTTATCATGTATAAGTTATTTAATAGTACCATAATGACCGATTGCTTCTAGTTCAGTCTTTCTAGTTGCACCACCTAAGATGCTGCATGAACCCTACGTGCCTGGGCTGCGGAGGCGGCCGTTGACCACTCTTTATGATTACTATGTTACTCTATGGGAGCTCTCCCTGAAATGCCAATGTATGCCTCTACTCTAGCATCCTTACTCGAACGCCTAGGACTGCGTGTTTGGAGCCAGTTTTATGAGCATTCCCAGGGAAAGCCCTTTCGTTTCACCCACATTGTTGCCGCTAGTTTCTACACGGTTTCGCCTAATTTATGAGGAAACTTTTATGGAGAGAAATTATTTGCGAAGTAAAAATAGCGTCATATGTCCATGAATAAATTATTATTTCAAAGCAACCATGCAGTTACATCTTACAAATAACACACTTAGTTCTTGATAGTTTTTTTTATTTTGTAATGATCAAATGCAATATAAACTGGAGCCGCGCAGTTCCACCCCATGTAACGGCTTCCTTTCCGCTACAGCTGAATAGTTTGACTTTATGACCATGCGTCAGCGAAGCATTCTGTTAAAGAACACAAGCATGTCAATTTTCTTTCCCTTCAGCCTGCTCCTCCGGCTCCACTATGTACCGCGCGCGCGGGGAACCCCATTTATTAGATGCGAAGCAGCTTTTACTCGGGGCTGCGTCCGTAGTTCCATTGGCGACCGTCCGCTTTCTACCACCTAGCATAGCCATCTGAGCGCGCGCTCACGCCAAGAAGTCTTCTCTTGTTCTTCGACCGCCTTGATGATGATACGTGCAGAGCACTCTGGGGGGCCCGGGCTGCCGTATGCTGTCCTAGCTTGGCGTAACGCAGATAAACCCATGTGTGCTGGCACGCGCTAGCGCGTTCGGGCCTGTGACAGGGGCTTGGTAAGACGGGTGGCCTCTCCCCCTTACACTCTCTCAGCAATATTTGATGGCGTCGGGGAACGAGATTATGCAGACGCGCGATGAACCAACGCGTTGTATCTTTGTCAGAACGCGCTCGCACGCGCTAGCGCGTTCGGGCCTGTTTAAGGGGCTGGGTAAGAATATGTGGCCTCTCCCCCTTACACTCTCTCGGCAATCACGTGATGGCATCAGGAAACGAGATTCTGCAGACGCGCGATGAACCCGCGTGCGGTGCTCCAACAAGTATTCGGGACGAGTAACAGCAACAGCTACTACAGTGAATTCATGGCGCGCTCCACTCGCAAGGACGCGTTATCATCGGACAAGGTACCCATGATGAACGGAATTTAGCGCGACCTATGCGCTGCTTCGCATCCCCACATGACTCCCTTTAGTGGGAGGTGGTGAAATTTTTTATATTAGCTGTTTAAACCTCACACACACGCCATTTTGCGAAATGACTAGACGATCTCCGTAATACAAGCACTGGAGTGCATAATGGGAAAATAAATATAAAGTGTAAGACTCCATAGGCCTAATGGTGACACCATGAAGCTTACAACATGTAACTTTACCCCTAAAAAGATTATGAACTGCTCTCGAAATAACTGAGTAATTTTGGGACTGGATGTTCGTTGCCTCAGATGGTGCAGCAGAGTGGACGCCAATTCAAGCAAAAACAAAAACAAAAATATTGTGGGACTGAAAGATCAATGATCGCTACAGTAATGAAACCAAAGAACAACGATTGCAATAAATATGAGGCTGTGCGTGGGATTTGGAAACTAATAATTGTATGAGCGCAAGCGCTCGCGAATGCATTTTTGTGCCGGAAATCGGAGGTCTTGTCTCGCTCGGAAGTTTGCAAATAGCTTTCACGAAACACCGAGCAAAATATCCTGTGAAATTCCTCTAAATAATTATCAAGCGTTTGTACTAAACAGCCGCTGTTTTGGTCGTCATTTGGTATAATGGTAGAGACAGTGCCAAACCAGCCGTCAAACGCAGGAGCACTGTCGCGACAGCAGCATATTGGTTAGCGTAGAAGGAGAGATAGGCGGTGCACTTCTTGTTCCCGACGAGTCCTATACCACATGTTTGTACTTACCACGCTTGTTCTGCGTTGCTGAGTTCCCGGGAGCGTCGTTGCCTGGTTGTACTGTTACGTCTTCTTTCCCCTACATTTTGGGCTCGTCAGCGTCTTCCTGCAATTCTTTGATCCGACCAACTCCTTGATGTAGTTGCACCGTACAAGATGTTCGATGAGGTTCACACGTTCGGAAAGCGACGAGAGTACCTTAGTGGGGTAGGAAAACCGGTTTCAGCGCATAGAGTCTTGGAGCTTCGAAAGTACTGTGTCACGGCAGCACAATGCTGTCGCCCTACACAGCACGGTCTCAGAAACGGTGACAAAAAACGTTTATTAAAAAGGAAACAAAAAATAGCATTGTGCGGTTGATGGGTCACTGGTCGTGGGTGCTGTCCTGAGTACAGCACCCTTAGACCCGTGGTCTCCCTGCGGGCTCTCGTGACCAGATCGAGCTGGTTCCGGAGTGGACTCTGTTACAGCGAGGTTTCCCACTGTGGGTCTGAGACATTCGGAAATGCAACAGCTGCCGTGAGAAAACATGGAAGACTTCTCAGTAAAAGCTTCCTTCTATTGCGGAAATATTTCGAACGCTACACGTTCTAGAGGATGTTCGTGTGTAGGTAGCGAGATAATACAGCGAATGCAGTGAGGTTAACTTGAGTATGTCCAGTTTGCTACTCTAGATACGGTGAGGGTAATAAGGGGCGAAAGAAAGACAGAGAATGAGCAAAGCATCAATGCAGCTGTCTCTTCGAAATAGGAGCAACTCTGTTCTGATAGAAGACAAAACATTACACCATTTCCCGCTAAAGGGGACCATGAGGACAATGCGAAGCCGGTGCACTTGCACGATCGCGTTCCGTTGGCGTTCTTTGGGCATGCTACCGACCACGCGTCGTGGAACGCGTAGAGGAACGCTACGCGCGTCTTGTCTTCCCTCTAGCCTGGCCGTTAATTCTCACAGGGCGAGCGGGGAACGCAGTCGGCAGGCGTGCGAGAGGGGGGCAGCGTAGGAGAGGAAAGAGAGGGGAAGGGACGCACATGCGCTGGTGCTCATCGCGGCGTTGCGCAGGACAGAATTTCGGCATGTCTAGCCCGCGTTTCAGAGGAAGAGTGGAAATGGAGAGGAGGAGGAGAGAGGTAAAGTGGAGTGGAGAAATGCGAGAGGGGAATTGGAGAGGGGGAGGGGAGAGGGTATGCGCATGCGCAGTAAGGGTGGTCACGCCGCACACCACCACACCACCACCGGATTGAACTCCGCCATAAGATACTTCACATCTAAAAGTAATACGAATTAGAGCCCTGACATGATTTGGAGTGGTAAGGAAAGAACGGCTGCATGTCGTTCGGCCAATGCGATCATTTTGTAGAGGTGTCTAACGATTTCGATTAAACCAAGTAATCTTTGAATCTATGTGTATCACACCATTTTAGGGGCGAAGCTCCTTATAGCGGCACCCGTTCGTCCCTCGTAGCGTAGTATGTAACCAATCTTACGCTTTGACCTGCAAAGTGGTGCCGGTGGGAGATTTTTCCTGTGCATTGTTGAACAATAAAAAATTCGCAGCGTTAGCTAAAAGCCGACTTCTTCTGTCTCTCATTCCCATTAGCAGCCATTCTTTACCTCCAAGGTAGTGCTTCGTGAGATTTCTCCTGTGCGTGATTAAACAAAAAAAATTTTGTTCAAAACACCGTTGATTGATGAAATAAACCAACAAAAGGCGCCAGATGTTTTGTAAAAGCAAAACGAAAGACGCCACATGTTTTCTAAGCAATGGTTTTCTAAACAACGAAAATTCATAGCGTACATGTAAAATTAAAGTGCGCTGCAAGTCGTCATAACTCATCGAACCTTTAGTATAAACGCGCCCGATCTCACGTCGGTGATGATGTACTGGGCAGAATTCACGGAAGATTCACGGTTTACCGATGAACCTCCGCAGCTTCGCCCACTCATCATTCACTCCGTGGATATGCTGTGATTTTTTCTTCAAGTACACTTGACCTTGTTTAGAGAACTAATCATTCGATCATTTGACCACTTCAAGCTTTACCTGGTCTGAGCGATTATCGCATTGCTCACTAGGCTTGTGCATTTCAGCCGAAACTTCGCAGCTTTTTCAGCACACAAGTGATAAGGTGGTGCGTAAAGGGCGCCTAGCAGCTGTATTGTAGTAGGAATTCTAGGAGAGTAAAAAAAAAATTCACCATCTCCACTAAAGGGAACCATGTGGGGATGCGAAGGAGCGCATGGGTCGACTTAAAGTTCCGTTTATCACGGGCACCTCGCATGATGTTAACGCGTCCTTGCATGTAAAGCCCACTATGAATTCACTGTAGTTGCTGTTGCTCATCGCGAACGCCACGCCACGCCACGCGGGTTCATCGTGCGTCTGCAGAATCCCGTTCCCCAACGCCATCACGTGATTGCTGATGAAGTGTAAGGTGGAGAGGCCACAGCGTCTTATACAGGCCCTAACGCGCTAGCGCGTGCCAGCGGGTTCTGACTAGGATACAACGCCTTGGTTCATCGCGCTTCTGCAGAATCTCATTCGCCCGACGCCATCAGATGATTTCTGAGAGAGTCTAAGGGGTAGAGGCCAGAGCGTCTTACCCAGCCCCTTACACAGTCCCGAATGCGCTAGCGCGTGCCAGCACACGTGGTTTTGTCTGCGTTACGCCAAACTAGGACAGCACACGGCAGCCCGGGCCACTAAAGTGCTCTGCACGTATTATCATCAAGGCGGTCGAACAACAACACGAGAAGACTTCTCCTTGGCGCGAGCGCGCGCCTCAATATGTTACAGATGGCTATGGTAGGTTTTAAAAAGCGGACGGTCGCCAATGGAACTACGGACAAAGCCCAGCGCAAAAGCTGCTTCGCATCTAAAACGGCCAATCTTACCCGCACAGACATTCTTGTCATAGCGGCGCAGTTGACGCCTCCACCACGAAGCGAAGAGTGAGAAGCGAATGAGAAGACGATGCGAAGGAGCCCCGATTACGCCCTCACCTTGTACATTTGAAGGCGATGCTCTAGCGTCGTCCAGGTTTTCCCAGATTAGCTGGACTAGCTGTTTAAGCCCGGGGTAACTCCGGATTTAAGGGAAGCTTTCGGCCGTCATAATTACGCTAAAATAGTCTTTCACGAGTTATATTGAGATTATGGTAATACAGTTCAGTGCTAATTTAGCGATGCCGTCCCAGTGGTTCGTAAAATCACGCATAGGTTCAGTTTATACTGCGACTTTAAAACGAAGTGTTTAAAACGAAGCTTTACTTGAGAATTTTCGTAGGGTTGGCTCCGTTCGCAGTAGTCCAATCGTTGAGTATGTGACATCTGCATGTAGCTCTGGCAAATCAGAGTAGAGTTCACTCCGAATCGTTTACATTTTTCTAAACACATATAAGGGCGGTGTGCCTGTTGAAATTGTCGGTAACATGTTAGAACTTGTGTACATGATACACTGAATCGTCCAACCTTTTAGGGGCGAAGCTCCTTAAGGCGGCACCCGTTCGTCCCTCGTAGTCGTAGTCGTAGTCCGTAACCAGTCTTACTCTTTGACCTCCAAGGTGGTGCCGGTGGGAGATTTTTCCTGTGCGTTGTTGAACAATAAAAAATTCGCAGCGGTAGCTAAAAGCCGACTTCTTCTGTCTCTCATTCCCATTAGCAGCCATTCTTTACCTCCAAGGTAGTGCCTGGTGAGATTTCTCCTGTGCGTGATTAATCAATAACAATTTTGTTCAAAACGCTGTTGATTGATGAAATAAACCAACGAAAGACGCCAGATGTTTTGTAAAAGCAAAACGGAAGAACGCCAGATGTTTCTAAAGCAAGAGGAAAAGACGCCAGCTGCTTAACGAAAGACGCAGATGTTTTCTAAAGCAATGGTTTTCTAAACAATGAAAATTCACAGCGTACATGTAAAATTAAAGTGAGCTGCAAGTCGTCATAACTCATCGAACCTTTAGTATAAACGCGCCCTATCTCACGTCGGTGATGATGTACTGGGCAGAATTCACGGAAGATTCACGGTTTACCGATGAACATCCGCAGATTCGCCCACTCATCATCATTCACTCCGTGGATATGCTGTTTTTTTAATTCAAAACTACAGGTTGGTGTTTTGTCAGTAGTAGGAATGACTGCCGCCCCGGTGGGACGCGTAATGAGGTCAGCCCCGCCATCTTGACTCCTCCTGACGCTGGCCTGCAGGACGCAACTGAAAGCGGCCTTGGCGCTAGCGTCCATGGCGCGTCATAATACAAGCGGTCAATGCAGCCGTGTGAAGCACCACATTCCCCCGCCCTCACCTTTCGCGCTGCAGCATCTGTGTTCCGGCCCCCATATCGGAGCCCGTGCAAGCCGCCGGCCTTCACATATAAAGTTTCGTCTTGAACCATCACATGGGCTTGAGTGTTGGTTGGGTTGTGCAGTATTTGCGGTCTTTGCTTGTTGTGCGCCCTTGCCGCCGCGATGTTCAACGGCACGTGCCATTCGTACATCATGCGATGGTGCACGGATATTTCAAGATCGAGTTCTGCATGATTCCTCCGTGTTCTAAAAAAAGACGGGAGGCCTGCGCGGAAAGCGCAAAACAGTCACAGCGAAAGCTGGAAGAGCGATTCATTTCTCAACTCTCTTGGGGCCGCTAATACAAGTACACTGGAAAGGTACCCACTACGCCATTAATCATAACTTTTGTGAAGTCCGGAAGCCACCACTACGGCATTATTCGTCATTCTGCGGAGAAGCGAGGGACAGCTACGCACCTGTAACGCAATAAATGCACTTTGCTGGTGCGGCGGGGATGACGGTGAAGAACTATGGCTGAGCACTTTGTAAGGGTTGGAAGCTTTAAACAATTCACTAGTTACGTAATTCGCATTGTGTGACGCCCGGTGGTTATTTCACTCTCCCACCACGCATATAAACATACGGTAACGTTAGAAAGAGAGGGAGAGATGGAAGGAAGGTTATTGAGACTCTGAGGAAATGGATTCCTTGGTAAGCAATCCGATAGTGCACTTGCGAGAATTCGCAACACTTACGTAATCGTAATTTTGTGATGTAGAGAAGCAGCGCTACGCCATTTTTCGTCATTGTGCAGAGAACCGTCGTACCCGCTAAACATCGGTAAGGCATTATGTGCACTTTGTTGATGTTGTGCCTGATGAAGATGCGAATTGTGGAAGAGTCCTCTATAATGGCTCTTAATAATTCAACAACGCACTTGCTCCACAATTCACTTTATGTGACACCTGGTATAGAACTCGCGTGTGTGACGCCTGGTTGTTATTTTACTCTTCTACCACGATATTACATATGTTAACGTTCCTTCCCGACGTGAGGCCTGTAAGGTCTTTTGCAGGGCAGTTTCAAGCACCGGGATGCCTTGAGGAAGAATACTGGGCTTCCACGCAGAGGTCCCAGGTTCGAACTCCCGTTCCATCCCGGATGTTGTTTCTTATTAGGTTTTTTTTCTGTTATTTCGCGCGATAGTGGTTACGGACACCGGTGGCGTCGGTGGCGGCTGCGGACAACTACGACGCCAAAAACGGCGCATGTTGTGATGTCATACCAGCTTTCGATTAGAACTGCGCAGCGGCAAGGAGGCGAGAAGGAGCGAGCGGCTCCTGTTACTGTTGCCATGACGACGAAAGCACAGTAAGTGCCACGTAAGCGCCGCGAACTTGTGTCCACTCCTGAAGGGCTATTGGCCGCCACATCGACCTATATGTGGCAGCACCGTCGCCGCGTTAGTGTGGAGAGGCGGTCAGAGGCGCGTATACAAATGCACACAGCGGCGCTTCCTTGTGGGTGCTTGAGCCGATTGTCGGCGAATAAAATGCTTGATTGCAGCTTACTGGAATATATACGCTCTTCATTGTTGAATCGACCACGAAGATCAAACGTTACTAATACTTGTTTGAGAAGCGCAATCTGCCGATGAAAGGGATGCTCGCCCTGGATGATAGTCTGCGCTTACGCACTATAAGATGTTTTTGTTGTTTTCTCTGTACGTGTTTAGCTTATGTTTTTGTACTACGAACTGCATTAGCACGACAGAACTACTTAAGTGTACTTCTGTTCATTTGTATACATCCCATATTCCTGTGCAATGAGTTCATTAGCACTGTTCACGCAAATACGCATATATACGCAGTAAGAGTTTAGCACAAGCTTCATCGATTGATTACTGCACGACAACGATGCAACAAAGGTCCGGTTATTTAATGGAACAAGTCTCTTTTTTCTCAAACTAATATGTCCGCTGCCTTCCATCAATTTATAACAACTCCATACAAACGCTCAGATTATGTAAAAATAAAGATGAGGGTTTTACGTGAAATTATGCCACACAAATGTAAGGCACGCCGTCGGGATAAATTTTGAAGCGTCTGGTCCTTCAAAGCGTACCTAATTTAGGCACACGGGTGTTTTGCAATAAATTCGGCCGAAGTTAAATTGCGCGCGGCAACTCCGTTTAACACCGCCGTGTCATTCCATTGTCTGTTTTCTTCTTTTCTTTATTTAGGAACAGTTTGACTACCAAAGTGTCAACTTCACTGACAGAAATATTTCGCTGTAGCGGGACCACGACCGCACAATAAAATGACATCTTAAGCACATCTAAAGCTCATCATGAACTGCAGTGCCACTGTTATACACCCACCAACAACGCGAAAGTACATGAGCCTCGTTTTTGTTTACCACCGAGTCACTAAAACGCTGCAGTCAGACACCATTTAATGCTCTTCATGCTTGGGACAATGCCGAGCGCATTTAGGATGTGCTTGAACCAGAAAGTGGCACCAACACTGAAATGATTCTGGCGAACGAAGGGTAGGACACCAATATACAGCCCTCTCGAAAGTCGCACTCATGATCTTATTACAATGCACATGCAGCGAGCAAGCTCATTTCCTTCTGTACACTGTTAGGTATACGTAGGAGCAGTTAAACTCGCGCTAACATAACGGAACAAACCGCCCTTGAGAACGTGCAGGACGTACGCGCACATGCAAACACGACGTGGCTAGCAGACGACGCAGGGAGCAATCCACACTAGGCGCGCTTCAGCCAGTAGTCGCCTGGCGGCGACTACGCTCGACCTCGCGGTGAATAGCTGAAGGGGCCCTCGGCGGTGGCGTCGGCGGAGCGTCTGTATTTAGCGAACCAATGGGATGTATACGAAGTAACACCCCCCTGGTTTTGTTTCGCTCGTCGCAGCCCATGCTGTATTTGATCAGGAAAATTGTTCCAATGTGCGATTTGTGTCAGTCTATCCTTCCCTTTCATGGCTTTCATCACCGTCACTGCTGAAGGTATGGCGAACCTCATCGGGAATCTTAAAGTGTCTACATCAACAGGGATTTATAACATCAACTATAAAATTCTGAAGAATACAATTAATATTTGCAGTCACTTTTTGTGTCTTGCCTTTAATCAGTCTTTGTCATCCGCTGAGCTGCCCAAAGATTGGAAGTTGGTAAGGTAGTTTCCCTATTTTAGTCTGGTGACGGGTACTCGCCCGTAATTATCGACCCATTTCACTAACATGGACATACCCAAGGAACTCAAGGCGCAAATCATCCCATGACAAGGGTTTTATTCCGCCATCAAAAGTACGGATCGTCATCGTCAGCTTCGGGCAATCCAAGGGGCCCACGATGCCGCGGGCAGGTACTCCCTGCCTGTTCCAACGTGGTAGCGGCCCGCAGGGTGGTCGGGGTAAAACCCGGCTCTCCTCCCTCGGTGTACAATAAAGCTATCTATCTATCTATCTATCTATCTATCTATCTATCTATCTATCTATCTATCTATCTATCTATCTATCTATCTATCTATCTATCTATCTATCTATCTATCTATCTATCTATCTATCTATCTATCTATCTATCTATCTATCTATCTATCTATCCTGCTAATTACTTGAACATAGTATAGCTTCTCATATCTACGATCACGTTGAATCAAATAATTTTTTCTATAATGAGCATGACTTCAGAAAGGCTACTCATGTGAGTAGCCTTTGAGTAGCCTTTCTTCACACCGACCTTCACTTTATTATTAACACTAACAATCAAAACAATGATATCTTACTTACTTTTGCTAAGGCGTTCGACGCTGTACCTCATTGCTCTTTCAAGTTGTCTATCCTTTGTATCAATTCATTAAGGCTGTCTTGGCTATGCAACTTCCTGTCTTTGAATCTGCAGTTTATGGTGGTCAACGACATTTAGTCTAGCGTTGGTGACGTCACGTCCGCTGTTCACCAAGGAGTATGCTATGTGTATTACTCTTTTTTTATATGCATTAACGACTTGCCCGTCAACCTTTCATCCTCAATTAGGTCGTTCGTAGACGAATGCGTCATCTTCCGCAATAAAAATGTATCGATGATCATTCCACTCTCCAAGATGACCTTGAACTAATCTAATGGGTGTGTGTAATTTCCCAGATGTCCCTTAACGCCTTCATATGCGAGTTTATTTCGTTCAGTCAAAAGTGTACCAACTCAGCATTTGACTACCGAATAATAATAACATTGCTTCGGCTGCCCCATCGCACAAATATCTCGGCGTTTCGGATCTATCCTGGATTACACATATTGCAGCTGTCTCATTGAAAGCCTCTCAATCTCTCGGCTATCTTCGTAAAAGCTTGCGCAACATGCCTCTTACGTGCGCGCGTTAGCATATCTTATTTATGTTCGCCAACAGCTAGGGTATGCTTCATCCACATGGTCACAATATCAAGATTATCGTTCCGTTTGTTGGAAGCCGTTCAAAATAGAGCAGTGAGAGCCATCTCTGGCAACATCGACTATCATGCAAGAACTACCCGAATAAAACAAGACGTTGCATTTTAGTCATTGGAAGATCGCCGCGCCATTGCTCTTTTATGCCAGTTGGGCAGGCACAATTATAGTAATATGTTTCACTGTTTGCCGCTTCATCCTCCTGCGCGCAAATCTCGGCACATTCACAGCACACGTAGTTTCATGCGAAATCGTGAATACAAGCACTTATCACCACTACGTAGAGCTAGTGCACATTGGAACGGTCTTCCAGACTAAATCCATCTCCAATCGTGAAACTTCCGTGATAAGAAACAGACAGGAAAAAGTTATGGAAAACACAGGGCAAGACAGAAAGAGAAAGAAAGACAGGAAGAGAGAAAAACAAGAAAGAGAAAGAAGCAGAGAGAGAGAAAAAATAGGACGAAGGAAAGGTAGAAAGACAGAGAAAGATTTAGAGAGAGAGAGAGAGAGACAGTTATCGAGAGGGACACGAAAAAGAGATTAAAAAAACATAGAGCAAGAGGAAAGATAAAAAAGAGAAATAAAGATAAAGAAATAAGCAGAGAAAGAGACTGAGAGGTAAGACAGAGAAATAAAGAGACGTAGAGAGCGAGAAAAAGAAAGAAATAGATAGAGGGAAAGAAATAAAAAGAAACAGATACAAAACACGTATACCAGTAACAGAGAGCAAGAGAAAGAAGTAAACGACAGCAAAAATAAAGAAAAACAAAGAAGCCCCCAGCTGTCCTCTTCCTTGAGGCTTTGTACCACCAGCGCGAAGCTGGCATTTTTTTACGTCTAGTTCTTTACATTAATTTGTCTTATGCCACAGGTAGTCGGACGGACAGACGGAGTCGAACTTTATTGTTGAGTCTGCATAGAAATGATTCGACTTTACAAGGTTCCTCGCGAGGGTTTTTGTCGTGAAGTGTTTTTGATGTGTTAGATTATGATATTGTCTAGTTAGGACAGCTGTCCCTAAAAGCTGCAACACATGGTGTAGTCGCTGCCATTGAAGCCAACAGCACGAGGATTTCCAGGCAAAGCCCTTTCATGTCAACGCGAGAAAATAACTCTAAAAAAATCCCGCAGATCCCACGCACTATTGCAACTATGCATTGCGAAGCTGCCGGCAGAGAGCTGCATAGAACACTTTGTTGCTCTTTGAGAAAAATCAAGTCATTCATCTCATGACATCTAGTTCATATATCCCATGTGTGTCATGCATGCATGTGTGTGGAACCTTTTATATATTGAAGCCTACATTCTGATTATACAATGCATGACCGATCATTCGTGTTCGTCACGCACTCCTGTCATGCCATGCTAATTTTGGTGAATATTAGGTTAACAAACGGCCGGAAACGCATCAGGACAGTGTCATGTAAATCACGCCGTACATATGACATGCATGTTATGATTTGCGTGTTAGGACCTGTCATTTATGTTCGCCATAGAGTCACGTCACGCAATACCAGTTTTGGTGTATATTAAGCTAGGTAAACGGCCGTGAGCGCACCACAAGAGTGGCATGTAAATCATGCTCTACATGAAATGTATGTCATGATTATCATGTCACAACCTGCCATTACTGTTCATCATACTGTCGCGGTACGCAATATCAGTATTGGTGTATGTCAAGCTAGCGAAACAGCCGCGAGCAGACCATGATCGTGGCTTGTAAATCAAGCCCTAAACTACATGCATTTCATTATTTCCAGTTGCCAATTGTCATTATGTCGTCATACAGTGCGTCAAGAAATACAAAGTTGGGGTATACCAAGCTAGCGAACCGTCCACGGTGCGCCATGAGCATGGCATGTAAATGATGTCGTACATTTCATGCATGTCATGATTATCATGTTACCACCTTTCATTTACGTTCGTCATACAGTGGCGTCGCGCAATACCAATTTTGGTGTACCAAGCTAGCGAAACGGCCGGGAATGCACAATGAGCGCGGCATGTAAATTATGACAAACATAACCTGCACGTCACAATTTCCATGCTACCACGTCTCATTTACCCGTCATACAGTCGCTTCGCGCAATACCAATTTTGGTGTACATCGAGCTAGCGAAGCGGCCGTGAATCATGAGCGTGGCAATGAAATCATTACATACATGACGAATGTCATGGTTTTCATCTTACCAACTGTCGTTCATGTTCTTCAAAATCACATCGCGCAATACCAATTTTGGTGTATATCAATCCACTGAAACTGCCGCTAGCGCATCAAAAGCGTGGCATGTAAATCCGGTCGTACATGACTGCATGTCATGATTTTCATGTTACCACGTCTCACTTACATTCGTCATACAGTCGTGTCGCGTAACACCAATTCTGGTGTATCACGCAAGCGATACGGACGCGAATGGACCATGAGCATGGCATGTAAATCATGACATACATGTCATGGATGTCATGGTTTTCATGCTACCACCTGTTATTCATGTTCTTCATAAAGTCACATCGCACAATACCAATTTCGGTGTATATCAACTAGCGAAACGGCCGCGAGTGCGCCATGAGCGTCACATGTAAATCATGTCATACATGACATTCATATCATGATTTTCAGGTTACCACGTGTCAGTTATGTTCGTCATACAGAAATGTCTCGTCATACCAGTTTTTGTATGTATCCCTTCATTTAAACGGCCGCGAGCGCCCCGAGACATGTCATGTAAATCATGCTGCACATGACATGCGCGTCATGATTTGCATGTTGGACATGTCATTATGTTCGCCATGAACTCTGTCACGCCGTACCAATTTTGGAATATATGAAATGAACGGAACGGCCGCAAGAGCCCAAAGGCCATGGAATGTAATCATGCTGTTCATGACATGCGTGTCATGATTTTCATGATATGACCTGTCATTTATGTTCGTGATAAGGCCATGTTATGACCCGCCAATTTTAGTATACATCCGATTAACAGGACGGCCAGGGAGCCCAAAGGCCTTGGAATGTAAATCATGCTGTTCATGACATGCGTGTCATGATTTTGATGATATGACCTGTCATTTGTGTTCGAACAAGGCCATGTTATGACCCACCAATTTTGGTATACATCCGATTAACGAAACGGCCAGGAGAGCACTAAGTCGTAGGCGGCTAGATAGATAGATAGATAGATAGATAGATAGATAGATAGATAGATAGATAGATAGATAGATAGATAGATAGATACGCTCAAAGTCGCAGAAGTTCGCTAAGAAATGCTTCGCATTTAATACAAATGTGGGTATCCAAGCTTGCGAACCGGCCGCGAGCGCACCATGAGCGTGGCATGTAAATCATGCTGTACAAGACATGCATGTCATGATTTGCATGTTACCACCTGTGACTTATTTTCTTCACACGGTCACGTCATGCAGTACGAAATTTGGTACATGTCAACCCAGGCAGCACCAACGTCGGGCCGATATTGGTTTTACGGCGGCTGTGCGCGGCCCCACCTCGGGCTAGCGTTGCCAGCCTGGCGCCGATATCGGCGGAGCCGTTGACTTTTGCCGGCAAAATAGGGCCGATTTTGCCGCCTTACAGCCGATGTTGGTCTTTCTCCGGCAACATTGGGCCGAGTTATCCGGCCTTCTGCCGTCTTCCCGCCGATATCGGCTTAGCCGATTCCTTTCACCGGCAACATTGGGCCGAATTTGCCGGCGTTTTGCTGTTCTTCCCCCTATCGGCTTAGCCGATGGCTTTCACCGGCAACATTGGGCCGAGCTAGCCGCCGTTTGCCGTACTATCGCCGATATCGGCTTAGCCGAAGGCTTTCACCGGCAACATTGGGCCTAGCATGCCGTCATTCTGCCGTGCTTCAGCTGACATCGGCGGAGCCGATGGCTTATCGACGATGTTGGAACTTTCTTGTCTCCCTTCAGACAGTTATACATGCCCTGTTGAGAACGTCCTCCTGCATCGCGGCGCTCCAAAAGTCCTCGTCACCGACAGAGGTACGGCTTTTACGGCAGAGCTAACGCAAACCATCTCCAAAATAGAGCTACACAAGTCACCGACGGACATCACCCGAAGGCGAATGGCCTCACCGAGCGGCTAAATGAAACCCTCGCCGACATGCTGGCAATGTACTGTACGTCGAACGCATGACATGGGACGCCATAATATCTTCCGCACATAGCTGAAGTTAACACGGCAGTGTAAGAAACGGCGCACATATGACGCCGTTCAAACTAGTTGACAGAAGCCCCTCAACGACGCTGGACGCCGTGTTGCCGGCCGTCAGTGACGAGAATAACGACGTTGCGCTCTACCTTTAGCCCGCCGAAGAAGCCCGGCAGCTCGCCCTAGGATACAATCGTAATGCAATAGAGCATTAGGCCCCTGAATATTTGTAGCTTAAGCTGTAGAATACCGCTACCTGGATTGCTGTACTAGCACAAATAACAAAGTTCAAATATTGTACCGTGCTAATGCCGCACGTACGACTCGGAGCGCGAAGTATCGCCGACTGAATAGCTTGCATTCTCTTATTAGTTTCTGCTATGACAATGACTAACAACTATCACTAGCACAGTTACTTTTCTACCAAAAAAGGTGGTCCTTAGAAGAATAACTGACTGAAATTATATGGCCACTTCGTTGACCAGTTGTTCACGCTGTCAAAACTGTTGAAACGTTATAACACATACCATTAACTTCATGGGCCAAATTCGAAGTACTTCTGTCTTGTAAATGTTTTTGCCACTGGTCGGCCGACTTCACTAATGTATCCAACATCAAAATTCACCCAAACATTCCCCCACGAATGCTTTTAGCGGAAGAAGTTTTATGTGAATACTAATTCTGTGCATAAATCGAGCCTGTCATCATATTTATAGCGCTATATCCTTTCAGCCGCTTAATATGTGGCGCGAGCGCTCATATACTACACGGACAGTTTCCGACCTCTGTGTTTACACGTATTTACTCACGCGCGTGTCTGGGTCAAGCGTAACAAGCGCATTTGCTTCAGTGATGTCACATAATTTTACTTTATGAAAATAGTAAAAAGCTCATCAAGGCGTGTTGAGAGCTAGTTGGTTCATTACTTGAGAAAAATAGGTATGGTGCAAAAAAGACCGGGCGAAGTGAAGACACGTTTTGTCGTTTGAATGTTTACAAATCAACTAGCCCGCTGACCATCTTTATCGAACTGACAAACACGTGTTTGTCAGTTCGCATTTGCACTTCGTTGACGTCCATTTTGTGACATACATATCTTTTTCAAGTAAAAATCTCGCTCAACGATTGCTTCCCACGTGCTTTCATAAACAGTCGCATAAAATTATTATTATGGCACGTGAAATACGATGAAAAATGCGGCTCCAACGTGGTGTACGCAAAGTTTTCATGTAGCGACATGTGGCAACAAGTGATGCATTGAAAATTCGACGAACGCCTTTCTCAAACGGCATGCCCATAGACATGCTGGGGGGATCGCACACCATTGTGGTATGAGCCGTGCTTTGAAGAAGGGAGAATTCGCATTTTTTTTCGTCTTCTTCAACCTCCACCCCCACCCTCCCTCTCTTCCCCTCGTTCAGCGTCATTGTCACGAAACTCGCTTGACCAGGCAGGGTAGGGTAGCCGTCCAGACGGAGGGACAATCGTAGCTGCGGGAGCAGGTTTTTTTTCACTCCGACCAGCAGAATTCTTCAAGAAGTGCGGTGTGTGGACATGTGTGGTGGAAAGTCAAAATCGTGCACGAGACGGATACGCGGCAGGATTCCGGCATTGTTTTCGGCAGAGATCACCGCAGCGAGAAACCAGTGGCCCCCTGCTTCCATGTTGAACTCGCTCACCTCATATAAGACCACCTGTTCACTACTTTACGTGTCATCAGATTTTTGTTCTCTTCTTATCGCGTGTTTTGTGTATTCTGATATGGTGCGCTTGCATTTTCTATTCGGTCGTGTTTTTAGCGATCCAAAGGGCACACGTGAGTGGTTTTTATGCACGATTCCTTTCTGTTACAAGCTTACCTTTAGATTAGGAATGCATGCGTGTCTATCTTGTTTAGATGTAGAGTTCATGGGATCTTGTGGTACCGCTCGCAATGTTTCTCGCGTCGCGTGCAGCAGTTTATACATCTTTTTGGCCCTTAAGTTATCACTGAAAAAATTGCAATTCCCGCTTAAAGGATAACGCTAATTTAATTGTCAGTCATGTGTTGCGAATGCCTACCGTTTCTTGGTGAACTTAATAAACGTGGGGGAGGGGGTGCTCCTCTGCTCGTAATTAGCTCACGCGTATACACAATCTTCTAGTCTAGTTGCCACTCTTAATCTCGCTTTTTCGGCAAGCCGCCTAACATTATCTTTCTTTTCTTCGGGTGCGTCTTTAATCCTACTTTAATGCTGCCTTCGTTTACATCTCTAGAATTTTTTTCGTGATTCGGCACCGTCGTTACTGAAAAGCGCGATATCGTCCGCAAAACGCAAGTAGCTAAGATATTCTTCGTTAATCCTTATTCCTCTTTTTGCCCGTTTTAGTTCTTTCAATATTTATAGTGAATGTGCCGCGCATAACGTTGAAGAAATTGATACTCTTCGCATAGGCGTGCGCACAGTGGGGCAGGGGGGCGGCCGGCCCCCGTAGTCACCTAAGAAGAGGTGGGCGCAAGGTCTGCCAAACACATTGACTTAATAGGGAGGGGGGGACGCCGCGATGAACCTTCGCCCCCCCACCCTCTCTGAAGGGTAACCCGCTCACGCCTATGATTTTGCGCCTGATCCCATTCTCGATTAGGATTGTCCTGCTTTTTTTTAGGAATACGGTGGTTGTGGGGTTGTTTTAGATGCTGGCTACGGTATCTACAGATGTTTAGATGTTCCTTTATGGCATAATTATTCCGGAACTGCTGGCGTGTGTTGATATCTGTGAATAAATTTGTGTTTATCACCTTGCAAATGTGTTGCTCCTTAATTTCTCAGACGCATGCGTATTTGGTGCAGCAGGCCTTTCATCAATTTAGCTGTATTAGAGACAATATTGACTTTCGTTCTCGGTCTTGCACGGTTCGACAGAATTGTGGTCTTAATCGCACACTAAGACATCAGTGGAGCAGTCGTTCTAATTAGGAAGCATTTTTCGAATATGGCACCAATGGTAGTCGATGAATGTCGTTGGGCCGCGAACAGTCTATTTTAGTGCTGCTGACTTACAGTACAGTAACCACAGTAATACCAACTGCCGTGGTCGGCACGCAGTCATTTTACTTTATAACACATGTATCAGCCTGCCTGATCAAGTTACTTTACGCATCGAGCAACTACCGCCGGTGTCTCCATATAACTACCTATGTGCCGACCACGACGGTACAGTACTAGCGTACTTAACGCATGGTAAGCCACCACTGCTAAAACATATAACGGGTGTAAACGGTCACGCCGGCGAATACCCGACGTCGGCGTTGCCGACGCCGCACCAGCATCGGCTAGCATACATAGGCCCAATGACGGCTTGCCATCATCGGCTGAATAACGGCAGGCCCGTCTCGGACCGACGCTGGCTAGCCCACGTCGGCCCGAAGCCGGCAAGCCCGCATCGGCCCAAAGGCGGCTAGCCGACGTCGGGCCGATGCGGGTGAAAGTAGCGCGAGCGTGATTTGCCGCGTGGGGCCAATATTGCTGCCGTCATTTGCCGACGTGGGGCCGAGATCGGTCCAATGGCGGCGTGCTGCCTGAGAAGATAGCGAAATGGTCGCAAGCGCACCATTAGCGGGGCCTGTATGTCATGGCGCAAATGACATTCATGTCATGATTGTCACGCCACCACCTGTCATTTATGCTCGTCATACAGAAATGTTTCGTCGTACCAACTTTGGTATGTATTCATCTATTTAAACGGCCGCGAGCACTCCGAGACCATGTGAAGTATATCATGCTGTACATGACATGCGTGTCATGATTTGCACGATTGCACCTGTCATTTTTGTTTGTCATAGACTCTTGTCGCGCCATGCCAATTTTGTTATATATCAATTAACGAAACGACCCGAAGAGCACCAACACCATGGCATGTAAATGGTGCCGTTCATGACATGCAGGTCATCATTTTCATGTTTCGACCTGTCAGTTATGTTCTTCATACAGTCATGTTATGTCATACCAATTTTGAAGTACATCACGTTAACGAAATGGCAAGGAAACCGCAAGGTCGTAGGAGGCTAAATAGATAAATAGACATATTGATAGATAGATAATTACACTCAAAGTCACAGAAGTTCGCAAAGAAATGCTTCGCATAAAAAAAACTAACCCCTGTTTGGGTTCTACTAAGTGAGGATTAGCCATCATGCCTAGCCATCAGTGAGGCCAGGCAAGGCCTAGCCATCAGACAGGCCTAGAAGTTTCAGATCATCGAGTGCCTTCATAATGGCTCGGATGGAGTCGGCCAGCCACTCCTCCAGGGTCGCAGGCCTTAATTTAGTAGATATGCGTCCGAGGCTCCCGCCCATGGCTGCACGGCCACCCGGAGAATCCCACAAAACGTGGCGTTATCCAAGAAGCCACCGCATGCCACGCACGCGGGAGATGTATGAACGTGCGGTGTCTGAAGACTGAGTTATGGACTGAGTGTGGATCAGTAAACAATGGGCATTAGGGATGCGCATAGTAACTGCCTCTACTTTGGCCGTGAATTCTGCCATGCATTGCGTGCTGATGTTATCATGGAAGCCCCAAGACAGCGGTACACCATCGGACCCTCTTCCCATTCGGAAGCCCTCGTAGGTCGGAGAAGGAGATGTGTCCGTGTACAAGATCCACTCTCCTGTTCTTTTTTTTGTATGTGTTGGACTCGAGCTTGTCGCCGTGCTGATTGGGTATCCCGATCCATGTGGTGTGGTACAGGTTCGACGGTGTTGTGGTCGAGCGTCGCCCATGAGGGCCAGGCTGCTTCAAATGTGGCTGGTATAGGTATGTCGTAGCCGAACTCAGGAGGTCGTAGCCGAACTCTAGCAGTCAACAACAGAGCTGACACATGTTTTCTCTTGTACATATGTATAAAATCGGAGTCTAAACCTAGATATATATATATTCGGACTCATTAAACAGCCTTTATAAGCGAGCATTGCATATAGCATAGCAGATAGAATATCTTATGTTAAAGGTTGATTAGGGCCTATTGATGGCGCCCAAAAGCTTTGAGCTTGCCACTTTTATCTTGTACAAACGAACAATTATGAACTGTCGTCGAAATGAGACGGAGCACTTCCCAACGTTAGACTCTTTTCGCCAAGGATGGTGCATGGGACTGGAAGCCAACGCGAGAATCAAATAAGATAGCGTGACAACGAATGTAAAATGAAACGCTTCAGTAATGAAACAGCTAAAAACATTTGAGGTTTCAGGACGGAATTCCGAAAGTTGTAATGGCATGAGCGTAAGCGTTTGCAAGTGCAGCTGCGCGCTTGAAATCTTTCATTTATTTCATTTATTTAGCAATACTGCGAGTCTTCGGACAGGTAAATGCACGTGAGCATGAGAGTAATGGAAATAAAGGACGTGAGAAAGAAAACGCTCAAACAGGAAGAAAAGTTGCAGTCAACATCAGAATCTTTCTGTGATTGCTTAAAAAAATGCTCACAACATTCTCAACATTAGTCGCGTGACGTCAGGTTGGTAATAATATCATAGATATAAAAAATACCACTACAGTCATCGCAATATGAGATTGATCAGCCATTCCCGTCGTCGAAATTAATATAGCTGGCATAAATACCATGTGTGATTTCTTCTGGTGGTCACATGAATGATCCGTATGCGTGTCGTACGTATCAATTACTGTTTCGTCGTCGCATGCTGCTACTTTTGGCATAGTCCGCCGCGGTGGTATAGCGGTTACGGTGCTCGGCTGCTGACCCCAAGGTCGCGGGTGCAATCCCGGCCGCGGCGGTCCCATTTCGATGGAGGCGAAATGGTAGAGGCCTGTGTACTTAGATAGATTAGGTGCACGTTAAAGAACCCAGATGGTCGAAATTTCCGGAGCCTTCCACTACGCGGTCTCTCAATAATATCGTGGTTTTGGGACGTTAAACCCAGATATTATTATTATTACTTTTGGCATAATTGTGAGGAACACCGCCAAAGAAATCGTGAAACGCAGAAGCGCAGTCCCAACACCAACTCGTTAAGTGAACAAGAAACGATGAAAAGTATCCGAATAGCGCCATCTTTTTTGCCGATGACTTGGTGTGATCACATCATTGTACATTACGCGTTTGTTCTGCGTTGCGGCCTTCCTCGCAACCTCGTCGGCACGACGTCATTCTTCATTTCTAGCGTTCGTGAGCGTCTAAGAAAGAGAAGTGGTTCTTGAAGGAGAGGAACACTGCAGCTATCTGGACCGCTACAACATATGTACATTGTTTGCACCTTGTGGAAGCAAGGGTGATTATCCCAGCAGGTGCGCGCACGGTGCCTTCCTAGATATGCGGTCGTGTAGGTTCGAAAACTCACCACGGCCAACGCCATTAAGCGAAACATTTTAGAGTAACATATCGGTAGCTGCGCCGGCGGATATTCGCGAAAACCCGGTACCAGGGATTTTACAGAAATGCGGGTTTACACAACCCCCCCCCCCCCCCGAATGCGCGTTGGTCGCATGACTATTCGAATGCGCCGCTTCCCAATAATTGATGCGCTCTCGATCGTGGGATTGTCGACGATGAGCAAATTCCGATATGCAGATGTGATCATTTATCGAGGCCACTTGTTATTTTATGTGGCCACATATTCCTGTTGCTTTCATCTTTGCATTTCATTGGTTCACGCATGACCGTAGTTGTTTCCTGCAGTAACAGTATTGCGCTTTTACGTACGTGCGTGAAGGTTCAATTCCCTACATGGAGGGAGGAAAAAAAATAGAAAGGGCATTGCGCTATGCGAAAGAAAGAAAGAAAGAAGGAAGGAACTAATAAATGAAACAGAAATAAAAGGTCAGGCACGCACACGAAAGGATTTTTCTCACGCATTTACTTCGCTTTATATATGCATTAGGTTTTATCAGCAGTGCTGGTGCAACGTACGGCGAGTACGGACAACGGTACTATGGTGGTCGGATTCTAGGTATATTATCCTGCAACCCTGCAGTAGCGAGTTTTAGAACTGCATGCTACACAAGTATTGGAAGGACCTGGTACTGCGTACATTGCGTCCTTACGGCGTTGAGCACGTAAGAACGCCGCATTTCGGATAGAGTTGACTCAGAAAAATTCTATCCATTCGCTTTATGCGGAGGGGGCTCTGCTGACGCATGGCACGTAGTACCGGGCGCATTATGCGCCCGGTACTACGTGCTTCCTTCCTTAGCTGAAGGAAGGAAGACTACTTTTAAGGGCTCGTTTTTCTTTGTTAGACACAATAATAAGAGAACTAACAGACAGTAATGCCAAAGAATGTGTAGGGGATGTTATTTGTAACAATTGGGATATAAATGTGAAGAAAGTAAAGTGGACAAAAAGAAAACTTGCCGCCGGCAGCGACCGAACCTACGACCTTAGAGTAACGCGTCCGTTGCTGCTTTTTTTTTTCGCACGGGTGCTCATTTTAAAACATAAAAAGCGTTCAGGAACGTATTCAGCATGCTGAGTGTAAAAGTACAAGCCTGATAGCAAAGCGACCGTTGCGGAAATTTAGAAAGCTAATACACCAAGGCTGTCCCACGCACAACCCCGGCGATAGCAGCGTTCGCATCGCCTCTCAAGCACAGCTGCGCCTCTGGCGGTGGCCGCTGGCTCCATATGAAACTGACGCGGCAGTTTCGTGACCATAAGAAACATTGAATGACTCTGGTATTACCCAGCCCCTTACACAGGCCCGAACGCTCTAGCGCGTGCTAGCACACATCGTTTGTCTGCGTTACGTCAGGCTAGGACAGCATACGGCCGCCCGGGGCCCTAAAGTGCCCTGCACGTATCATCATCAAGGCGGTCGAAGAACAAGAGGACGAAGGCTTCTCCGTGGCACGAGCGGGCGCGCAGATGGCTATGCTAGGTTGTAGAAGGGGGACATTTGGCAATGGAACTACGGACAAAGACCAGCGCAAAAGCTGCTTCGCATCTAAAAGTGTGCGCATGGGATGTAGGAAAACACAGAGACTTCTCACCCAAGTAGATGGTAAATGATGACAGGGCTGCGTGCTTCTGTCGCTTGGAAGTAGGCACTACTTTGTTTAAAAAAGGCAAGAAAAAGACGAATTTCAGTGCTAGACAATAAAGCTACGTGGTACGAATGTTCGTGTATTCAATATTTCAGAACACCGAAGCTATAGAAGATCCCCGTACGTTTTTCTTCTCATTTCATCTGAAAACATTGCAGTTAATTCTTTGCATCCAGCGCCCACGAATTTTTGAATTGCGAATATTTCAGTTGAACGACTGTGACGTGTGGTGTATGTTGAATTGTGCGCCTTTCAAAAGTGCGCGACATGAAAAATAGCGCACACTAAGGGAGGTCAAATAAAAAACGAAGACTGCGAAACAACGCCCAGAACCAGAGCCCGCGGCGCAAAGGTGCGACGTAGAAGTTGCCCAAATGGAAGTCACCACGGAGATTCCAGGGGACAATAGCTGGGCACCACGAAACTTCAGCATCGCCACTCAGGACGTGACAAGTGGGCCAGTGTTCAAGAAAAAGCGTCGGTCGTGGAAGAGCCGGAGAGTTCCAGGGTACATGTCAAGGAGAAGGTTGGGACCGGACCGGGCGCTGAAGATGGGCCGTTGCGAATCCGAGTCACCAAGACTACAACCGGCCATGGCCTCCTGCCATTGCGTTCCCGCGCAAGACCATAGCCACGGTGCGCGAAGTCCACCCCAAGGCCTGCGGACTCAGGTGCCGGCAGGCAACGAAGTAGCAGCAGTTGCCTGAGCTGTGCATCTAGACGTCTAGCCAGGTTACCCCTGGCTTCTCATTGTGTCGGCCAGCAGCCAGCTAGCCCGTGTCAACACTACAATCGGGAGCCACCGTTTTGGTTGCGTATGCGTCAGCCAGCCCTAAACGACATGGTGAGACTGACCACCAGTTATTGCCTCGCTCCGCCGTTCAACAGCGACGAACTATACTGCTTCAGTTAAGTTTGTGAACTAGAGTTTTGGTTGTTGTTCCGAGGTCGTTATAGCTTACAGCGAACTTTTTGTTAAGTGTTTGGTTTTATATAGATAGATCGTTTTTCGTTTGAATTGTTTGATTAAAAGATTTGTGTGGTTTGGGAAACAAATTGCCTTATCCTCATTAATGCTCTCGGAGGCTCAGCCCTAGAGAGCTATTACAAAGAAAAGAAAAAAAACCTGTATCACAAATTCGTGACTGTAAAGTGATCAACGAAATTTTGTACACTTCTGTCCTAATGTTTGTAGGGGACCGACTTATGGTTTGTGATTAGTCAAAGGCTTTTATTGTCTAACAGTGCATTCGCTAGGACTGCGTGTGCCGATTCCAGTGACTGGCACCTTTTGGTATTACCTATACAATGTTATAGCACTATTGTACAGCAGAGTTACTCTGTTATGCCCGGTAATGGAACGTCTTGTGTTGTGTCAGTTGGCTTTTCTTGTTAATGTGAGGGCTATACATTGTATGGTCATTGACTTTATTCCAAAGCCGTCGGTAGGCAATTAGTGTGATCTGTGGTGACTATAAGTGAAATGTCCAGCGCACTCAGCGGAAGTTTTTTCGACTAGAGAAACTTTTCGAAAAAGGCGCTTTTATGACATTAGTGCGCGTTGTGTGGGCCTTAAAAACTGTCGGACACGCAAACAAAGAAGACAAAGAAGACACAACAGGGTACGACGCGGTGCTGCATTAACACCGACCAACGTTGAATAGTGTCAAGCAGGAGAACGTGCGGTGCGACGTTTAAATATTAAAAGGAGAGAGATCCAATGGTTAACAAACATGGAGATCCCAGAGACCAATCACATATGATGCACGGGAGCACGACAGTATCCAATCATGCCATGCAATTGACCCGAAACCGAGAAAAAGCCTGGTGCAGAGAAGAGAGGGGAGTTGGAGGAGGACGAGACGAGCAGAAGGTTGTTCTCGAACCGGGCGTTGAAGAGCGGGTCGCCGGGTTGGCGGACCCGAGCCTCCAGGAGTTCAACCAGTTTGAGCCTTGCACCATCCGCGTTCCTGAGAGAGACACCATAGCTATGGTACGCGAACTCCAGCTCAAGGCTTGCGGATTCCATTGCCGGAAGGCAATTAGCGCCGCAGTTGGGCTATGGCCCTAACCTGCGCATCGACCTGCCCGGCCAGGTTTTCCCCCTGGCATCTCAGCACGTCACCTAGCAGCCACCGTTTCCTCTTCGTCCCCAGCCAGCCCGCGTCAACTGAACAAGCCTGAGTCACCACGTTCCGGTTCCGTATGTGTTGGCCAACCTTCAACAGCAGGGTGAGAGTGACCATTTCTGCCACTGCTCCGCCGCTCAGCCGCGTCAGAACTTGACTGTGTAATTTAGGTCTTTGAACTTGCGTTTGTGTGTGGTTACGAAGGTTTACCCAAAGGGACCTTTGGGTAAATGTTTGGTTTTATGTAGATTTTTTTGCTTTATTTGTTTATTAAAAATTTCGTCAATTGGTAACACAAGCGGCCTTCTCCTTTTTCATGCTCTCGGAGGCTCAGCCATAGAGAGCCATTACAAAGAATAAAAAAGAACCTGCATCACAATGACCTTGACTATTAAACTCAAGCTCACTTTTTTTAATTAGTTCAATATAGTTTTACGCTCTGTAGCGCCCGTGTAGCTGATGTAGAGCGCGTTGGCTACCTCGTCAGCCTCGTTCATAGCTCGGCATGCTCACTCACATTCACTCACACTCATTTGAAGGGCGTGGGCCTGAGCATGAGTGGGTACTGTTGATTGTGAATAGGCCCGAGAATGAACGTGAGTGAGTACTCATGAGTGCAAGTAGGCGTGAGTGAGTGCACAAGAAAGTGAGTAGAAATTATTAATATTATCGCGCCATGCTGCGATAGTCCCGCAGCATGGCGGCCAGCCGGGATGCGTGGTGTGCTCTGCTCGTGCCCTTTTTTCGGTAAGCAGCAGTTTTTCCGCTGCGAAATCTGCGAAAAACGTGTGCACGCGAAGTGTGTGACTTGGCCGGATGACCAACTGCAGCTCTTGAAGTCCGGATCGCGTACATTTTCGTGCAATTTGTGCGATTCCGCCCAGCATGGTGACAGGCCTAACGAAGAGACGGGGGTATGCGCGACGGCGGCGTGTTCCCTGCCGCCACGTGGTTCCCCAACCGGTCCACCTCTCGCCCCTTCGGGTGACGTTGGCGAGGAGGTAGCCGGCCTTCGCCGCCTGCTCCTCGACGCGCTGGAAGGGATTTCGTTCCTGAGTGACGAGGTCTCACAGCTGCGGGAGGACAATGAGCGCCTGCGAAAGGAACATTCCCGAGTGGCTGAGCAGCAGGTCCGTATCGCCGCCTCCCTTCGTGGTGAGGTTCGTTTTCTGCGCGATGCGCTGACACGCTGCCTCACCCCCAAGCTAGGGGAACGTCCTGCAAAGTCTCGAACGGCTGCAAAGTCTCCAACGGCTGCACATTCTCAAACGTCTCCAACGTCTCCAACGGCAAAGTCTTCCGTGAACTCCGACACCCCTGCGACCTCTGATACGACTCATAACACCGAAACGCTCCCACCTTTTACCCACCACCAGGTTTTCAGCGTGATTTGAAGCTCCGCGTTGTGGATCGTACGGAAACCTCTTCGGCCAATGTCACAGTGAGTGCAAGAAAGGAAACGAAAAGAAAAACACATGTATCTACAGGAGCCATGGACTCGTCCACTTTGTTAGTGGCTCAAATCCCCCAACGACCCCAGCGGCAGTGGGCTATATTTGTGTCCAAGTTGAGCCCTGACACTACATCTGCTGACCTCAAAAAACACATTGAGTCTGTTGACCTTTTCTGCCATTTCCTGCCGGCGGCTCAAACAAATTATACTTCTACTCCTCGTTCTGCGTTACAGTTGACGAAGGTACATCGAAACGTCTGAATGACCCGTAAATGTGGCCGTGCGGTTGCATTTTCAAACCATTCCGTGGGATTCTCCACGACGACATGCTGAATCAATTTGGATCGAAATTAGTCTTGAGCACTGTGAAAAATTGTTGATTGGATGTTTCTATGTATCGCCTAGCGTTTCACCAATTGCTTTTAATCAGATCGTCTCTTCTATTGAAAATGTGGTAATTTCACATAAGAAGCGCAAAATTCTTGTACTTGGCGATTTTAACACACCTGGAATTGACTGGGCCACACTTCATTTTTCTCATTATCATCATTTCTTAAAGAACAAGTGCAGCGTATTGTTAGATTTTCTCGCTTTTAATTCCCTACAGCAGCACAATAGTATTGTTACGGATGATATGGGTTTATTTACAATGAGGTCGATGAAGCGGCAGGCAAAAGACAAGGGACGATCCGATGATGCCGAGCACCAAATCCCTCGCACCCGTTCTTCTTCTTCGTTCTTCTTTCGTGCTCTTCCAGCGCCGCGTTACATTTTCCTCGGGGCCAGACGAAGCTCACCGAGCAAGTCAGAGGGCTCGCTGAGTGCAGGGCTTCAGTCGTGCAACATGGACAAGTTGCGTCTTGCGTGAACGGCGGTTGCCAGCTGTCACTTTTGCGATGACGTAGGTGACGTCGCTCAAACCTTTAACGACGACGAATGGACCGGTGTACTTAGAAAGAAGCTTTTGGCAAAGTCCCTGCTTTCTTAGTGGTGTCCACAACCATACGAGATCACCTGTTGCAAAGGTGACTGGCAAATGTCTTGCGTCGTAACGGGCCTTAGCACGGGAATGGGACGAGAGAGTTCTGAGCCGGGCCAGTCGACGTGCTTCTTCAGCGCGACACAATGTCTGCGCGACACTTGCGTTTTCGTTGGTCGAGAAAGGAAGCACGGTGTCGAGGAAACTTTGAGGATGGCGAGCGCAGAGCAGAAAGAAAGGTGTATAACCTGTTACTTCGTGTTTGGCGGTGTTAAAGGCATACGTTATGAAAGGTAGTACGGCATCCCAGTTCTTATGATCCGCGGAGACATACATTGAAAGCATGTTTATGATGGTACGATTGGTACGCTCAGTTAGCCCGTTCGTTTGCGGGTGGTAAGGCGTGGAATGCCGATAGTGGCACCCACAGAGCCGTAGTAGTTCTTCGACAACGTCAGCGGTGAACTGCCGGCCACGATCACTTATTACCACACGGGGAGCTCCGTGACGGAGGATAATCGAATGCAGTAGGAACCAGGAGACATCAGCTGAGGTGGCTGAAGCAAGTGCCATCGTCTCAGTGTAACGTGTTAGATAACCCACGCAGACGATAATCCAGCGGCGTCCGGTGGAAGACTTCGGGAAAGGGCCGAGCAAATCTATGCCGACTTTTTCGAAAGGCGAAGTCGGTGGCGTAACTTGTTGCAGTGTACCTGCAGGAAGAGCAGTCGGTTGCTTGTGGCGTTGGCATACATCACAACTGGCGACGTAGTGCTTCGTCGTCTTCCACAGTCGAGGCCAGTAGAACCGCTGTCGGATGCGATGAAGCGTCCGAGCAAATCCAAGGTGCCCAGACGTAATGTCGTCGTGCATTGCTCGGAACACCGCAAGGCGCAAGCGTTCTGGGACGACTAGAAGCAGTGGGGCACCATTGCTTGAGTAATTCTTGCGGTACAAAACACCGTCACGAATCACAAATTGCGTTGAGTGTCGAGAATCTGTTGGTGGCATCAATAATTGGTCTCAGTGATGGGTCGCGCAGCTGCTCCTGACTGAGGAGGTCCATACTCGGAAAGTCCAAGAAGGTAATTGTCGAAATCGTCGTCATCGGTGCTTGTAGTTGGAGACGGTAGACGAGATAAGCAATCGGCGTCGGCGTGGCATCGCCCACTCTTGTAGGCAACAGAAAAGTTATATTCCTGAAGCCGCAAAGACCAACGAGCCAACCGGCCCGTTGGGTCACGTAATCCGACAAGCCAGCATAGGGAATGATGGTCGGTTACGATCTTGAAATGTCGGCCGTACAAATAAGGTCTGAACTTGTGTATGGCGAAAACAACTGCGAGGCACTCCAGTTCTGTTACAGTATAATTGCTTTCAGCCTTTGTCAGAGCACGACTTGCATACGCAACGACGTGTTGGCGTCCGTCATGAAACTGGACGAGGACGGCACCAACGCCCACGCCACTTGCATCGGTATGCAGTTCTGTGAGTGCCTTCGGGTCGAAATGATGCAGAAGGGGCCCAGAAGTGAGCAAAAACTTCAACTGTTCGAAAGCAGCCTCATGCTCAGCGGTCCACCGGTAGGGGGTGTCCTTTCGAAGCAAGTCTGTCAGTGGATGAGCTAGCTGGGCGAAGTTTTTAATAAACCGGCGAAAATAAGAACAAAGGCCCAGGAAGCTACGAAGGTCCTTCACCGTCTTTGGTGGCTTGAAGTTGCGGACTGCAGTGATCTTGTTGGGATCTGGTCGTATGCCATCCTGGTCGACTAGATATCCAAGAACGGCTTGGCGCTCACCGAAGTGGCACTTCTTGGAGTTTAAAATAAGACCAGCTTGTTTGATACAACTGAGAACAACGCTGATCCGCTGGTTACGCTCGTGGAAAGTCCTGCCGAAAATAATGACGTCATCGAGATAACACATACAAATCTCCCATTTGAGGCCGCGAAGTATGGTGTCCATGAATCGCTCGAAGGTTGCCGGAGCGTTACATAAGCCAAACGGCATAACGTTAAACTCAAATAAGCCGTCGGGCGTAACGAAAGCAGTCTTTTCTCTGTCAGACGGATGCATTGGTATCTGCCAGTACCCAGACCTGAGGTCGACAGATGAAAAGTACGAGGCGGAGTGCAGGCAATCAACAGCATCGTCGATGCGTGGTAAAGGATACACGTCTTTCTTCGTGACGGCGTTAAGGCGGCGGTAGTCGACACAAAATCTCCATGAGTCGTCTTTCTTTTTGACTAGTATAACAGGAGCTGCCCAGGGGCTGCATGACTCCTGAATAACGCCCTTCTGCAGCATGTCGTTGACCTGTTCGGCGATCACTTTCCTTTCCGAAGGGGATACGCGGTAAGGCTTCTGGCGTATCGGTGTAGCATCTCCCGTGTTGATACGGTGGTGCATACGGGAGTTTGGCAGTGTAAAACAATGATCGCTTTGCGCAAAATCAAAGGCTGGCGCGTACCTGGCGAGTACCTCTTGGAGAACATCCAGCTCAGTAGAAGACAGGGACTTGTTTATCATGCGCCGCAAGTCGGCTGAGTAGTCAGGAGTTGGTGGACGGATGTCTCGGGACCCTTCAACCGTCCGGACGTTAATTGTGGTCATTTCCTCAAACGTTCCCAATTTGAATCCGGCTGGCAGACAGACAGACTCTGCAGAAGCGTTGACTGTCCATAAGAGAGCACGTCCGTCGATAACTTGAATAAACGACCGAGGGACCAGCACATTCTTCTTAAGAGCGTTGGTATGATCTGGTTCCACTAGGCCCCTGCAGGATCCCAACAGGACACGAGAAGAGCACACGGGAATAAACATGGCTGAATGACCAGGGATCAACGCATCTTCTGACAACGAAAGAACGTCGGCGGGTTGAGCCCGAAAATCGTCAATTACGGCAGTTGGCAACGTGCTTTGGAGAATAATTTCCCCAGTCCCACAGTCAAGTGTAGCGCCACATTCTCGCAGGAGGTCTATCCCTAAGATAACACTATGAGTTGCTTGCGCCAATACAATGAATTCTGCTCTAAAACTTTGTCCTCCACTCGTTACTAAAGCCGAACAAACACCAACGGGGCGCAACATTTCTCCTCCAACTCCACGAAAAGTTTCATTGCGATCCCACAAAAACATAACCTTATGTCCTAAAAAGTGATTTTTTAAAATGAAGGCTCATCACCGAAATAGTCGCACCAGTATCTACAAGAGCTACAGTGTTTACACCGTCTATACAGACACGCACTTTGTTCTTCAACATCACAGCAGAAGGAGGAATTGGCGAATCGGACCGTCTCGCGACCGCACCTCCATCGGTCGCACCAGCTAGTTTCCCAGCTGGGGAGGAGAAGGCGACCGACGACGCGGGGACGGCGAACGGCGTGGTCGTCTCGAAGGCGGCGTAAGGCTTCGCTCGGATGCTGGGGACCCGTCACGCAATCTGTTAGGCCACTGCTGTCGTAGATGGCTAACGATAGATGGAGATGTCGAGGTTTCGTGTACACGAGCCGGGTATGCCGAGAAACGTGGCGCTCGCGGCTGGCGGCGACAGAAGCGTGAGATATGCCCTCGAAGGCCGCACGTGTAGCATATTGGCACGTCACGGTTCAAATTAGTAGTAGCAGAGGCTCGCGGAGTTGGGTGGTACTCCGCAGGCGCACGTCGTGGCGTCTCGTAGTAGTCTGCAGGAGGACGTTGTGGTGTCGGGGGATATTCCGCAGCAGCACGACGGGGTGGTGACATCCGGCGGCGACCGTGACTTGTCGGGAGCGATCGGAAGCTCGTGCTGGAGTGCGCCTCTTCAGATTGTGGTCGATACTCGATGCGACGCTCTCGCTTCCAGAAGGATGGTGGTTCGGGAAACTCGTCGAATGCACATTGATAGCCGGCCGCTGCTCCCTGAAGCCGTGCTAGCTCTTCTTGAACTGCTCGACGCACGATCAGGGGGAGGTCTTCGCAGGCGGCGACGTCCATACTTGCAACCGTAGGGACGTTGTCCAAGCGCCCGAACTTCGGCAAAATTCGTCGGGTCTTCAGCGCCTCGAATGCCCGACATTGCTGCCTAAACTCGGAAGGTGTGTGCAGGTTTTCCCTTGTAATTAAAAAGCTATAAACATCTTCAGCGATGCCCTTTAACAGATGTCCGACCTTGTCTTCGTCGGACATGTTCGTGTTCACAATGCCACAAAGCTTCAATACTTCCTCAATGTACGTCGTACACGTTTCGCCGGGCAGTTGTGCTCTACGTGCGAGTGTCTGTTCAGCCTTCTTTTTCTTGGAACTTGTGTCCCCAAAGCAGGCCTTCAGTTCCTCAACAAAGTCGGCCAAGTGGTCAGCACGTGTTCATGGTTCTCAAACCAAAGCAGGGCGGTCCCGGCGAGAAAGAATGCCACGTTCACGAGCTTCGCCGACGTACTCCATTCGTGATAGCGGCTCACTCTTTCGTAGTGCTTTAACCAATCGTCCACGTCTTCATCGGTCCTACCTCAGAATATGCGTGGCTCAGGTGCCCAGTAGCTAGGTTGTCTCGGTCGGTGGCTGCCTTGCTCCGTGACACCGGTTGGTGCGTGGGCGTTGCCGGCCGACGTGCCTTCGCGGGCGTCGGTCATGTCGGTGTGTTCCGGAGGTAGTCCAGCTAGGCGTCGGCTTCTTCGAAGGTCGTCTGCGACAGTGTTGTCCAGGGCGTCGGTTACCCCGCACCAGTCCACCAAAACTGTTACGGATGATATGGGTTTATTTACAATGAGGTCGATGAAGCGGCAGGCAAAAGACAAGGGACGATCCGATGATGCCGAGCACCAAATCCCTCGCGCCCGTTCTTCTTCTTCGTTCTTCTTTCGCGCTCTTCCAGCGCCGCGTTACAGTATTGCCAATTCCTGTGGTAACGTCTTAGATCTGTGTATTTCTAATAATCAACCTATCGAAGCATCACTCTCTCACATCTCTCTTGTTCGTCCTGACAAATTTCACCCACCACTCAAACTAACACTCTGTATTTCACCAGAAAAACCAAGCTTTCCCAGAAAAATCGACAAAACGCCCAGATTTGCCTTCAAGCGAGGTGACTACGTTGGCTTGTACCATGACTTGTCCACCACAGATTGGTCACTGGTAACTGACAAACCCAATGTTGATGATCAAGTCGATCAGTTTACGGAGCTTATCTTGACCAGCATGCGCAAGTTCATTCCCCAGTATACACCTCATCATTGTAAATATCCCTCCTGGTTCTCATCAGAACTTATAAGTGCACTGAAACATAAGATCGTGCACACAGGAAGTATAAATGTTCTGCATCAACTCATTTGAAGGAAGAATTCTGTCGTTTTCGTACTCTTTGTAAACGCCTTTATAAACGGGATCACAGTCTATATATTTCATTTTTGAAAAAAAGCGCGTCTGACAGGCCGGCTGAGTTTTGGAAGTATGTGCGCAAACGGTCGAGCAAAAGTGGCGAGTCCTTCAGGATACTGGAGCCAAATGGAGTAGAAGTTCAAGCCGTTGCTGACTGTTTTTGCCATGCATTTTTCATCTGTCTATAAGTCTCCAGCCTCTGTAGCTAGTAACGGTCGACAGATTAAGGCAGTTGGCACAGCTGATGCTGTGTCGCTAGATGAAGATTCCATTTCAGAATGCATTAAGCGCTTGAAACCATCCTTTCAGCTGGCCCAGATGGCATCCCCCTCTGCAATACTAAAAGCCTATGGCAGTATACTTGTCCCAGTATTGATTACCATATTTAATAAGTGTCCTGCATGCTTCAACGTTTCCTAGCACGTGGAAAACTGCTCGTGTTCTCCCAGTGTTTAAGTCTGGCTGTAAAAGTGACGTCTCGAAGCTACCGCCCTATTTCCCCTTCTTGTGCCGCATCCAAATCTTTGAGCTTGCTCTTCACAAAATATTGTCTTCACTTAATATTGTCTGATGTAAAAAATTCATTGATTGTGAATCAGCATGGGTTTTCTCGCTGGCCGCTCAACGGTCACTAATCTTGCCAGTTTCATGATGCAAGTCTCCCACGCCTATTTCGCAGAGAGGGACAGGTTGAACGCTATTTACTGTGACCTTAGCAAAGCTTTTGATGTTTCAGCCCATTCGCTGCTTGTGGATAACTTGCACACTTTGATGTTGATTCTTCAATTGTGAATCTCCTCCATAGCTATCTTCTTGATAGATTATGTTACGTTGCCGTTAATGGCCAAACGTCCTCTTTGTATAAAGCTACTAGTGGGGTTCCTCAAGGGTCGGTACTGGGGCCCACTACTCTTTTAATTTATGTTAATGATGGTTCTTCTGTCATTCGAAATTCTTCTTCCTTTTGTATGCCGATTACATAAATTATTTAAGGAAATTCATTCAGTTATCGATTGCCGCTTGCTGCAATCTGATTTGTGTTCTTTTTCTGAATGGTGCAGTAGCAATAACCTCTCCCTAAATATTTCAAAAACCAAGGGGATGAGTTTCACTCGAACACATCTAGTGTGCCATTTTTATATTCTGTCAATTCTGTGTCGTTGTGTAAGGTATGTGAGATCAATGATCTAGGTGTTCTTTTTGATAGCACCTTACACTTTTCTGCTCACGCTAAGCGTGTTGCTTTGCGGGATCTTCGCACCCTAGGCTGTGTTTGCAGAATGTCTAGAGAAATTCCGTTCTCCTGTGCCTTTCCGAAAATTGTACACCGCGCTGTCTTCCTCAACTAGAGTATGCATCTGTGATCTGGAATGGCATTCCTAATTCCAGCAGCAATGCCATTGAGCGAGTCCAGAAAAAATTCCCTAAGCATTTACAACTATCGTTTCGCTAGAAATGACTCTGGATCTCGTTCTAAACGCTGCTGGATTATTATCATTGCCATCACTTTGCTGCCGACGAAATCGCGCTGATCTGTTATTTCTTTACAAGCTTGTGCATGGTATCATATCCTGCCCTGTACTGCTCAACTGCCTTAATTTCCGAATTCCACGTAAGCTGACCAGAGAGAATAAACTTTTCATGTAACCGCCTGCCTCTGTGAACATTCCACCATTGGCGGGATACAACGTCTTTACAATGCTTACTTTTTGGAGCTCGATGTTTTTCACAGCTCCCAGTCGTTGTTCTGCTCCGAGCTTTGCACTGTACTTACATAGCCTTGTACACTGTTGATATCTTTTTTTCTGCCTGCGCATAGTTGTATATGTGCAATTTTATAACGTTTTTTATCCCTGATATTTTATTATGAATGTTTCCTCTGTTTTTTTTTGTGCGCCAGTACAAAGACCTTACGATTGTTCCTGGGCACATTAATAAACGTTTGATGTATTATTATTATTATTATTATTATTATTATTATTATTATTTATTAATATTATTATTATTAATATTATTATTATTATTATTATTATTATTATTATTTATTATTATTATGAAGGTGAGTGGGCACCGATGAGTGTAAGCGTGAGTGGACGTCAGTATGAGTGCGAGTGCGTAACTATGAGTGTGGGTGGTAGATTGAGCGTGAGTGCCTATCAGTCTGAGAAACGATTATGAACGCGAGTGAGTAGCTGCGATCTGAGCAGACGTGTGTATGAACGTGGAAGAGGCGAGTAGACATGAGTGTGTCCGTGGGTACTTATGAGTGAAAAACTGAGTGTGAATGGGAACGCCCATGAGTCTGAGTAGACGTGAGTATTAACATGCATGGGTTCCTGAGCGTTAATATGTGTGAGTATGATCCTTAAAGACCGATCCATATGGAGCGTTTTAGCCGGCTTTCGTCTGGTGTTTTGTTCCCCGGCGTCACTCGTCATCCACGCTTCCGGGGACGCTGGCAAAGACGTCACGTCCCAGATATCAACAGCGTCGGCGTCGACGTCGGAAGCAGTTCGATCAACGGGGAACCAATTAGCGCGTAAATGGCAGTGACTTCCGCCTACGCAATGGCGTTGTCGCCGCCGCCGAAAAGGCTGCCGTCCATAGGCGTGCGCACAGGGGAGCAGGGGGGGTGGCCGCCCCCCCTAATTACCTACGAGGGGGGGTGCGAAATCTGCCCCGTACATTGACCCTTCTAGTCACCAATGTAGGCTCCCATACATTGACTTAGTAGGGAGGGGTGGGGCACCGCGATGAACCTTCGCCTCCCCTTATATGGAACCCTGTGCACGATTATGCTGCAGCATGCCACGGATCTATTAGGTCGTCGCCGGGCCCTGTGTGGCCCACAAGTTATCAGCTGATGCTTACATTTTACTTAGCATTGTCCTTTAAAGCTTCGACAGCAAAGCGTCCGTGGTCTTTCCTAACTGCTTTCGGGAACCACAGTCAAATTCATTGGTAGGTTTGGCAGGAATCGCTATATTGGCCGAATACGGGGCCTCAAATATTTTTTTTTATTTATTTATTTACCCTCAGGGTTTGCAGCCCTGAGGGTAATATGTGCGACAATGTGTGCTACGTCAACGACAGATGCCTGACATCACGAGTTTGTAGTTCCTAATCCGAATAGGTGCCGTTACAAGTACCGCAAGAAAAATAGACCTTTTGGCTTCAATGTCTCATCTTTTGTAAGGCAGAACTGCAAATGACACACAAAACCAATCTAGCAATATCTCTCGGAAGGCGATTGACGAAGACTGCACACTGTTTTGTGAGCTATCAGGTTCATTCACTCTGGACACTTTGTGCGGCGCTGCGCTGGCTGTGGCGTCAGCATTTCTCATGTGGTTGGCCACCCCCTCTGGCTGCGTTCATGGTATGACGCCGAGGGACGCAACTCCAGAAGTGCCAGCAAAAATGCTGCATGTGGTTCGGCCTTAATGTGCACCTATGAGTTTGAGTAAAGTTGAGTTTGAGTTTCAGTAAAATTATAAAATTTCCACAGCTAAGCACGAGTAGTGAGAAGACTGAGGAAGAAGCACAGCGGATGGCGCTGTTCTGCTCCTTTCCCTTCTCCTCACCCCCACTTTCCTTTCCCACCCTTTGCTATAATATGGTAGACTATGCTATACTTTATCATCTTAGCTCATCATTTACCTCCTCCTCACCCTTACTTCCCTTTCCCACCCCTTGCTATACTATGCTGTAAATGGTCAACCTTGCGCTATCTTTTTTTTCTGCCTGTTTCTTTCTATCTCTTTCTGTCTATATATTTTTTCTGTTTCTTCGCCTTCTTTCTGTCTGTTTCTCTTTCCTTCTATCCTCCATCTCTCTATGAACGCGTTCTCTCACCCATCATATTTACTGCATCCCATGCCGGGCAAATCGGCGCACTTGTTCTGGGAGCGTGCCGGTTATTATTATGATAGTTTTGTCGTTTCGTGCACACACGACGTAGCGAAAAGCCTATTAGCTAATAATAAAGCTAATTATAAGCTAATAATAAAGAAAATGTTATTAGAAATAAGTGCTAATGCTTGTGCCTTTAAGTGGTAAGTCGACGTGAGTTTGAACGTAAGCAGGCGAGTGTGAGTTGACGTGGATATGAGGCGAGTGATGTAAGCAGTAATTAATATTCAGGGATCGCCAAGGTATGACGCTTGGTCAGCTACTCAGAAAATGTATTTCTTACTACGGACACACTCAAAACTAAAAACTCACTAAGATTTTCGTCAACCGGACTTGCTCACACTAAGACTCACCAGCTTTTTTTTCCTGAAGTAAACTCACTCGTAATCAACCCCACCAATACACAGGTGCTGCAGGGCCACTTGTATGTCTGTCGGCGTGCGAAAAGTAACCTGACCTCAATTTCGCATGACATCATGAGTGACTTGAAAATTGTCGAAATTTTTTGCCTGTATTGTGACGTCGATTCCTGACGACAGCTGAAACGTTCAAGTGAGATCGTTCCTTGATCTTACGTGGGGCCGATCTCGGAGGAATTGCTACGCCACGTTAGGTGCAGTAAAGATGCAAGGGTGGCAGGTCAGCTGAGAGGAAAACAAAGATGGCTTCACTTCGATTCTTCTAAAGTGGACTGCATACGTGATAATTATTTCGAACAAGGCGCTACTGCTTGGCAAAAACGGTGAATGGCTTGGCCTGCTGTGTTCGACCATGGGAGAGATGTAATGAACTGTTCCTTTCGCGACCGATTACAGATCTCGTAATTATTGCAACCAAATTACACGACCCCACTAGCGGTCAGACCTCGTATCATTACCACATTACAAGACCCACCAGCGGTGCGGATAGAGCCAATATTCTAGGACTTGGAGATGAAGCTATTCGGGTTAAGAACTAGCAGTGGCACAGTAATTCTCTGTCGCTTGTTTTTAGACTAGCACTGTAATCTTCCCCTACACGTGAGCTTGCGATACCATGAGATGGCATAAACAATCAAGCACTAAGCTATATGACAAGAATTTATATATTACGTGTCAAATTCTGATTTTGCCTAATGATACTGCCGGAAAGCCTTGCAAATGTAACTTTACCTCGCACAAAAGAATATGAAACGCCCTTTAAGAGGAATAACAGTGATGCTAAGCTATTGCCCACAGATGGTACCCGAGAGTGGACGCGAATAGGTTGCTTAGATGCCAGCGACAGTTTGTACATGGCGGTGACAAGTGCTGCATTTCCGTCATGCTGTGTCGGAGCATATAGGGACACGCTCAACTCGCAAGACCACACAACGCGAGAGCGCAGCGTGCGCACACTTGCGTCCGCATCCACCGGTCCGACGCACGCAATATTGGCGGCGGCGTGGCCCATCAGTGTCACCACGCTAACGACGCGAGGCGCCGCAGGCATAGGTGCACCCTAGACGCCAATGCAAGCTTCAACTGATATAGCGTAGAAATAAAGCAAGGCGAAATGCTGCAGCATTGAAACACGAAGAATATTGAGGTTGCCATAAAAATTCAGCTACGCGCTTTTTTCTGCGTGTGTTCGGGAGCGCATGAAACGCAGTTTTTACCAGAAAAATAGGCCACGGCACACGAACGAGGGAAATGTATATATAAGGGATGGAATAGGTTAAGCTAAGGGTTGTATATGACAGAGTGGGCATTAGTTTATATCTTAACTGAAAATTTGCTATCATCTATCGTGTCTTCGTCATGACCTCCTCGCCGCATGCTCTCTCGCGGTACTCCCTCCCGCTGCGCCAGCTGAGAGCCGGGTTACACAGCGTTCGCACACTGTACAAAACAGGACTGGGCTCCCTTTGGGTGCAGTTTCTCCGGTGCTTGCCGGCTTTCTTGCGCCTCGCCCTTTTTTCTCCCCTCGCCCATTTAAGAAGGCACGTCTGCTTACGTCATTTAATGCTCTTTTGACTATGCCGTGACATAGTAGCCTCAGAAAGCACGTCTGCACACGTGCTGCTCTTACTGCTCCGACTGCGTCGGTTCGTATGCTCACGTCACCAGCTGCTCTACTGAGTGCGTCGCGGTACAGTGAACTAGAAGAGGAGCAGGGGTCTTACTGGCATCAAACGCCTTACACCGCCGATGTCTCCATGGCCACTAAGGTGTATACCAGGACACGCGAAATGCGATTGGCGAGTACCCCTACCACACATCTGAGTGAATGATTAGCATCGCCTGCAGATATTGTTTACGATCTTTTTTCCTGAAATATATGCAGTGAGATCTTTTTTTTGCACTTACAGTTTAAGGCACGATAAGTACGGCAATCTCTAACGTCGCCGTTGGCGGGCACATACCTAATCTCGCCATCCCATGAGGTTACTGTAAGCATCGAGCAACTCGTGGATATTGTATTCTGACCGTAGCTCGCAGACACGGAATTGTAATACGTTAGTGCGAATGATACTGTAGTGACTGTACCAGTAAGAAGCCTTACTTTATTAAGAACAGTTCTTCTTACCCTAAGTATCAGCGGTGTAAGCAGGCGTCGTTTCAGTTCTTGGAATGCTTCGACTGGTGCCTTTCTCCACTTGAATTCCACGTAGGTTTTCGTGAGGTGCGTTAGAGGCTCAGTGATCCTTCAAAATCATTTGACGAAACGCCTGTAATGGGCGCACAAGCCCAGAAATCGGGGTGCGGCCTTCTTGTGGATGGGCAGCGGAAAGGCAGCGATGGAAGCAGTTTTCCGCTGGTCCGGGTGAACTCCAGACTTGCTAATCACGTGGCCCAAGAACAAGAGTTCCTCGTACGCGAAGCGGCAGTTTTCTGGCTTCAGGGAGAGTCCAGAGGTTTTGATTGCTTGAAGTACAGCCTCAAGGCGCCGGAGATGCTCGTCGACGGTTGAGGCAAACAACGACGTCGTCCGAGTACACGAGGCAAGTTTGCCACTTCAAGCCTGCCAGTACTGTATCCATACCGCTTTGGAAACTCGCAGGAGCCGAGAAAAGACCGAAGGGCATGAACTTGAACTCGAAGAGGCCGTCTGGTGTTGTAAAGGCAGTCTTTTTTCGGTCTCTCTCGTCGACTTCGACTTGAGAGTAGCCGGTCTTGTGGTCCATCGACGAAAAGTACTTCGCGCTGTGGAGTCGATCCAGGGTGTCGTGTATACGTGGGATAGGATACACGTCCTTCCTTGTGATTTTGTTCAGGCGACGATAATCGACGCAGAAACGTAGGGCTCCGTCCTTTTTTTCACTAACACCACGTGCTACGCCCACGGACTCTTGGACGGCTGGATGATGTCGTAGCGTAGCTTTTCGTCGACTGGTTTCTTTACGGCGTCGCGTTCTCGCTATTTTAAAGCGCATTTTTAAAGTTTTTTTTTAAAGGGTGGAGCACTGTAAGCGCATCAACTGCCGACCTCTTCTTAATGAGACAAAATTCTTGGCACGATCCGGGGATAGATTAAAGATGGACATCTTCGACGTGTTTTACATGCACATGCCGGAGACACTTGCATCAGTTGTGCGTCAGTAGCACTCCAAGAAAAAGAGATTACCTTCATGTCGCGATAGAGCCTGAGCATGTGATAATGTGACGTGTGGTTTTTTACATGCACAAGTATCAGCTTTTCCAGAAATAAACTTCAGTTGTTAGTTTGTACTCGTCTGTTTAGGTGTTGCTTTCTAGCCCTCGTGTATTAGCACAGCGGTAAATTTTGCAATATGCTACACCACCTCGACCATATCAAGCTTCTTCTGCCTCAGCTTCCCTTTAAAAAGTACGCAATTCGACATCATACGTTCTTGCTTTATTTTCACCAAACTCTTGACGTAGCACGGGATTACATGATGCGCTTACGATCTTTTCGGTTCGAAGCGATCTCATCACTGGCTGGTCTGATTATTGCGATCAGCACCTCTGCTTTGCCGACACAGCAGTTTCCATGTCACTCACCAAGGGCACCGCAACCTCACGAAGCTTTTACGCAGTTTAACTGTAGTCTTCATGGTTGCCTGTTCTATCGTATGCAACAACTGGCTGAGGTTTAACTCTTGCAAGCCTAGTTATCACGAGGGAACGGCATGTATCGCTTGGTATGTCAAAGACTACGAACACAGACGGCAGATGAAGTAGCTTCGCTTGTTGCCACATTTACGCGCTTGGTCAACTTCTCTATTAGAAGCTAATGGTGGCTACCATAGGTCCCCTATTTCAGCAGGAAACATTGCCTTCGCTTGAGATTTCGTAGCGTGCCGCCTTGCTAATCTACTGGATCATTGGATTCAGCCTGTCTCATGCGCTAAACCGCACACTTAGACGGCCCTGCTGACGCGCCATCAATGGCGAGACTGGGTGACCAAGCGCCTGCGAAGCAGCCGCTAAAACTTCGTCTACACTATCAAAAAATAGTCAAGACCCTCTTCCGGTATCATCTTTTGGCAGGTAGAAGCAGAAAAATATAGTTAGCACTTCTGCAGAAGACAAGAGACTCTCGTGAAGCGCGTTTGGGTTGGCTTCCGTGATGAAGGCGCCGCCGTATACGCCGTACATATCGCGCGTTTGCCGTTTGGTGTCGTCGTGGCTTCATGGCTCGTCGCCGAAGCCGGGCGCGGTGCCTCCTCTCTGTCTCCTCGGTCTTCTGGAATGCGTTGCGTCGGCTGTGCCAGTTGCCTGTCTTGTAGTTTTGTCTTCGGGCGAACATGCGCATCTTCGGTGGCGGCGACGCCAGGATCAATGCTAGAAGTGACGCTTGGAAGGCGAAATATTTATGTAGCTGCGGACACGCACAACGTGCGCCTGTTATCGGTGAGTGTACTGCTTTCGTAGGTACCAATTATACGCTTTAGCCGGGCGTGAGTAACAGCTCTGCGGAAGTAGGCTGCTAGCCATTTTCAACAGCAGCCTGTGTCCGCTGGGCTGTTGCGGATGCCCAACTAAAGCTGTCACCTAAGGAGTTGACACCGTTATGCGCGTTGCTGTACGCTCCCATAAAATGAGCGATGGAAACAATTAACGAAGGTCATCTTTTGCTGATCGCACATTGTGTGTGCAGTGCTGAAGGTACACGATGTAGTTTTGAGATGCGCTTTAGTCTACTTCATAATAACATTTCCATCGACATTGAGTGTGCGGTATGCTTCCGCGCGTGGGTACGTAAAAAAAGGCTAACAGAACACTTACACGTGCTACATATAATGGTTTTTGTTGGCTTAAAGACGGTAGTTTAAGACTTAGATATAGTACTATGTTTCCAGCGCATACGCGGTAGTCACTTATGTTGGACACGCCTCGCCGGTAAGGTGAAAAGCTCGACACTTTGCTTAGGTACTTAAGTGAAAGCAAATACATTTCGTGAAAAATGGGCGTAGAGAACAGAAGAAAGTGAAACGTTGACAACCAACTGTTTCATGACACTCTCAGAAAGGTACAGCGAAAAAACATGCCTCAAGAGTGTCATTAAACAGTTGGTAGTCGATGCTTCAAAATCTTCTCTTCTCTACGCCCCTTTTTCACGAAATTTATTTTGCGCCACAGTCAAGTGTACCTAAGCAATGTAACCATCAACTCGCCCAAAAAGAAGTCGTTTTGGAATATCTCGACACTTTCGGCTGCACGCGTTGTCGCTGCCGCCGCCGTGCACTCTTTCCCTCATATCTGTGTGCTGTTTTTGTGCTTTGCCTACATCTGCGATGAAGTTTGACGTTATAACAGAATTTGGTGAGTGTAGGCGACTGTGGAAGCTATGTGCGGCAATTCCAGCATATGACATGTCGCATATCGACGTAGACGGCGTCTGCGCGCGCTGGGTGTCGTTTGGGAACTCCTAGTGGTATGTGTTTGACTGAGTATTTAAGGATGGTTTATGTTTGTAACGCAGGCGGTCAGTAACCGCTCACGACGTGCCCCTGACTGCTGGAGGTAGCGCTTGGGTGTTGGAATATTCTGACGCAAAGCAGGGCTTATTATGAAAGCACATTTTGAAGCAATTCTCACAAAAGAAGTGTTTTCATTCGTGCATAGGCAGTGCGTATTGTGAAACAAAGTTCCCGCCATTTTTTACCGCAAAATTTCATTCCATTGCGAATTTATTGAAAACAAAACACACCTGTCAGATGTGTGTACATTAACGGTGTGTTCAAGAAAGGGTGGTTTTCTATACATATAATCAGTGTGTGTGTGTGTGTGTGTGTGTTGTTTATTTTCATAATCCCGGATCGCTTCTCCCTCCTCTTCACTACAGTTGACAGCCACACTCGGGGAAACGAAGATGCTGCTATGGTCTGGCGCCTCACCACTCGTGATGGGAAAATCAACAGCGGCGTTCGCCCTGTCAACGAGGCAGTCAGTCCTGTATTTCCTTTGATTGGACAACACGACGTACGAAAAGAGGTGAGTGGCACCCACGCAATGCAGCCTAAGCCAATTTCGTTCATTGTTTAAGAGAGGCTCACATCATCTATTGCTACAAGGCTGTTGCTGAGTGACGTGTTACAAAAGATATTATTTGCAAGTTGTGCTTTACACGGTAAGGGCAAAGAACTTGGTTCCTTAAATGCCTGTTTGTATTTTTTCTTTTGTTTTGAGCCTTAATTATGTCCGTTTGAACTACTTATTGTGTAGATTTGCAAACGTTTACCGCAATTTCATTTTCTCATCATAATATCACGTTCTGCTTTTCAGATACCGTTTTTCATGGTGCTCACGCTGAACAGGAGCGACAGCCTAGAAAGTCACAAGTCTGATGCCTCCAGCCTTTACCACTTTTTGATTTATTCTATATCATAAGGAATAAAGATTGAAACATGATGCCGATTTCTGCAGTTTATTTTGCACCATATGACACTATGCACATCAGCCACACAATTTAGTTGGCTATACTCATACAAGCATGTAAATGAGGAATACCTAAACTTCATAATTGAAAATCACAGACCATCTTTTCGCGCTTTCAATATTACGTTGCTTCGAAATGTGTGTTGTTTTTACGAGTTTTAATAAAATAATGCTGAAATTGAACTATTGTTCTATTTCAGTCGCTGGGTAGCACGGCAATGATTATTGGAGTTGCTTAAAATGAATACTTCACTATTTTCAGCAGTAGTCGCGCAAAAGTAGAGCAAGGGTTAAATGAGTAGCTTAAAATAGTTGTGGAGTCGCTTGATGCATCGGTGTGGGTCACTTGACCCCCGTAGGATTGTTATCGACAAGAGTCGTCTGACTCCCTCATGAGTAGTAATGTTATTCTTCCGATAAGAGTCCTTCCACTCTTCCTAGAGGGTCAGGGTACTCTCCCAGAGCGTGCCGACTCTGACCCACCAAGTGAGTCACCGTGACTATTTAAAGAGAGTTGTATACGTGGCAAGTCAGAACTCTCCGAAAAGAGTCACGCATACTCTTTTTTTCTTAAAGTGTAATCACTTGGCACCGAAGCGGTGAGGATAAAAGCAAGCGAATATGCCACGCCTTTCCGCAGCGGACCACGTGCCGTGATGTCACATACCCTCGGGTGGTTAAAAGCCATTTATCAATAACATTGATGTTCAATATTACGCTTGTTCAGTACTTGCCGAAATGTTTACCGTCAGTCATTGATAAATTCCATCAAATTACTAAGATATTGCACATGTCAATCAATCAATCAATCAATCAAATAACTTTATTTTGCACCAAAAACAAGAACATTTACGTGTGCATTCCTCGCCGACAGTAAAAGTGCCGAGTTCAAAAAGCGGAAAATGATTTCGAGTAATTAATTGTGCTCTACCGTATGAAAACTCTCAGCAGTCAGCTCTGTTTTATGGAAAAAAATGTCGCCCGCATCTTCCCACGTGGGGAACTCGAGTAAATGCGTCGCAGAATGGTGCGTCGCAGAAGCGTCGCGCTGCCCGACTCATGGATCCGCTGTTCGACGTTCACGAACGGTTGCTGCTTCTCGAGCACGACGTTCAGGATCCACAGCCCGTCGTTGCCGTTTCGCAGCTGCTTCTCGTTCCCAGAGTCAAGAATCCGCAGCCCGTCGTTGCCGTCTCGCAGCAGCTTCTCGTGCACGAAGTTCCGGGCCCGCAGCTCGCTTCAAACGCTTGCGTTCAGCGTCGTATGCTGGTCTCTTCGCAGCCTATTCTTCTGCGTTGCTTGTTGATGTTGACGCCGACGACGGTGATGGTGAGGTAACGTTGCCTTCAACGAGTGGTGGGACGTTGATTGAAGGTACTGTTCCTTCCATCGCATCTACTCGAGTCAAGCAAAGCGTCAAGTCAAGTGAAAGCCAAGTAAAGACGCCCTTGACTGAATTCCGAACGCGCGCTCCGCCGCTTATATACACACCGCCCGCGTTCGATCGAGAGGAGGGAGGGACGGAGTGGAGGGAGGGAGAGAGAGAGAGGGAGGGAGAGCAGAGGCCTGCTGCCGGCACGAGAGGAGCCGAGCATGCGAGGGAGGGAGAGGAGAGGCTTGCTGACAGCACGAGACGAGCCGAGCACGCGCAGTGGGGGTGTGGACGGCGGCCGACACCGCAGGTGCGACTAAGAAATGCTCCGCATTGAAAAATATCTACCTAAAGCTACATACAACTGCCATAGCCACCAGCCTCCCACGCAGAAACACTTTGCATAGATACTCTATCCAATCACGTTTGCTCGTTTTCCTGACGTAAAACGATACCGTTCACTTAGAGATAGCGGAATGCGTTGCAGGGTGAGTTGGTGCATTGTCTGAAAATGAAAGCAGAGCGCAAAAAGATGGGCCACAAGAGACAAGAAGAAGCGACAAGAAGAGCGCCCGTCCCGTCTTCTTGTCTACTGCGTCCCGTCTTTCTTGCGCTCTGCTTTTACTTTCAGAGATAGTGGAATTTCGTTACAGAGATACATGTTTGTGTCGTCGGTCTTAGAAAACTTGAAAGCCCGGGTAATAGCCATCCGTTATACTGGTATTACTACTAAGCATTATTTACTCAGAGCAGACGAAAACTATTTGCTCGATCATAAAGACTAATAAACTAACAGGGTTGCTTACGCATTCGCGTAAGACGTAGATGAGGCAAAAGCAATAATTTTTTTTCTCAGTCGATGATCCTGCCCCGCCCCCCTCACAAGGCATTCTGCGCCTAATGTGGTTTTGGACTGCCTTCAGCAGCGGAGGCATTGGAAGCTTTCTACACCTCATCAGGCTGTGCACTGCCTTCGTATTCGGCCCCCCTTTGACCAAGCGACAACGTTCTGTGATGACTTCACCATGCGACGTCGTGAATGGTTAGCTTTTATTGCATCACTCGTGTTGACGCCGACGCCGTGGGACGACACTCAATTTTTCGCTTTTCATGAGTGATCTGAGGCTTTCTCTTGAAAACGGGTTGATTGATTGATCAGCCAAAAGAATGTTCTCCTGCCTCGAGCGGAACCGAACAAGTACTACACTCTTGCAGAGGCGAAGGCAAGGCGATGCGCGTGTTTCGGGTAGAGACTGCATTAACGCCATGGCGTTAAAGAGCTTGTTTCGCAGAAAAGTCGGTGTCTGCTTCGGCGTCGTTGGTTGCGAGCGAAAAACACCTTTCTCCGTGAGTGAAAAATTGGAATAAATGCGAATGAATAAAAACAAAACTTGAAGGACGCTTCAGTTTTATCTTCAAGAGTAGAACGCGATAGCGCAATCGGGCCCCTTGCGCGTCGCCTCACAACTGCTAGAAAGACGAACGTCCCGACGATTTTTAGACATCCTGAGATCAGTACTCAGCCAGAACTAATATTTTGTTCAGAAACGACGAAAAATACTTACTTTAATAAAGAAAAAGCACCTGGCTGCCCTTCGAACAAAAAGCAGCTGGTACTATTCTCTTCTAGATGTGTAAGGCGGGCGAACCGCAGTTTTGTGGTCGGAGCTCATTCTCAGGTTGTAGCACGGTGTAAGAAAAATAATGGGTTGTAGCCAACCTTAATACACGACTCTCTCATTGTGTTTCTGGTTAGATAGAGAGGGTCACGATTTAGAATACTGTGAACTCTAGTGTGGTAGAGATATGAACAGAGCCGTTCTGTGGAAAGCGCCTATGAAATTGATTGACGATATAGAGCATGATAAGAGTGCACTAAGCAGTCTCGTATATGGAGGAGCGGACAAGACGTCAACCTGGGAGCACTGCAAATGGAGCCAATAGAGCGATAATTCTCACAGATACCACTTTCGTTTCACCAACATTAGTGACACTGGTTTCTCTACTACTTGTACTTAAAATAGAGACCTCAGCTTTATATATACAACATTGTAGAAAAGGCTGTGAAAACAAATGTATTAAAACCAGCAAACTGTATAAAAACTATTTTAATAGAAAGCATTAATTCTGTTTTAGCCTAATGGTGACGATAAGAAGCTTGACACATAATTTTTTTCTCGTAACAACTCATGCACTGCCGCGGAAATAAGACGGAATGTGTAGCATTCGAGACTATCGCCGGCAGCGCACCGGCACGCTGCTGGAACCGATCGCGGATGCCATGTGGTATGCTTGCTAATGGACATTGTTTTAAATAGGTTGTGCCGGAGAGCGGACGCCTATAAGCGCATCAGCAAAGATAGTGTAAAACTTAATTCACAATGAACATTGTAGTAATGAAACGTAAAGAATGTGAACTCGCAAAAAGCGTAATGTTATGGTCCGGATTCCTAAATTTATAATGGTATCAGCGCGAACGCTCGCGACTTCAGTTCTATGCAGCAAATCGGAGATGTTGCCGGTTTCAAAAGTTAGAAAAGGTTCGTAAGATAATTCCACGCAGGACCTCCTCTGGAATTCTTCTAAATACTGCGAAAGCGTTTCAACTAATCACCTGATGTTTGTTCAGCGTTTGGCATGTTTCCGTGGAACACTGGCAAACCAACAGCGAAATGCAGCAGCGCTGTCGCGACAGCAGTATGTTAGATGAGCATTAAACGACGGATAGGCGGTACGCTATTTGCTCTCGACGACGTCCTGTATCACGCTCTTGTAGGTCCCGCGCATGTTCGGCGTTGCGACTTTTCCTGGAACGTCGTTATCGGGTGGTATCGCCACGGAGCCTTTGCTGTCTTAACAAGAAGCTTTCTGTGTCTCACTGATTGGCCCGGAACGCCGAAAACTCACTCGAGGTAAGCGAACTTAAGTATTCGAACAATCAGCGCATCTGCGCGTAGAATGGAAAAAGTCCCACTAGATATGCATCGTAGAACATTACAGGTTACATTCGCAATTTTATCGTTAACATCGATAGGGGCTTCAACGACGAACTCTATACGAATACGTGCAGTATATGATGGGCGATGTTTGCGATCGACTCTAGCTTCGACAATCAGGTGTCCTCGCTGTCGTGCAGGCTCTCGGACGATCAGCGCGGCAAGGTTCTCGGCGTGATTCGCGAGTACCATCCGGGTATCGGCAATCCAGCTGGGATACCAGTTTGCGGCAAGTGCAAGGACACTTTGGTCTTTGGCAAGCTACCTAGCTTCAGCGCAGCGAACGGTTACGTGTACCTCGGATGCTCTAGGGTCTACTGAAGCTGAACGCCGTGGAGCAGCGGCTGCTTACGCCTCGACTGCCGTTCATGTGTGTTCATGTGTATTCGAATGATGGACGATCTGTCCCTTCATGCCGTAATGACCGCTTCAGTGAGTCGGGCGCCTCATGCTGATGAAGATGAAAGCCATCTTCTAAGTTGCTTTTTCTTCTCAGTAGACTGTGGTAACTACCGCCTACCTCACCCCGAATGATTTCTGCAGCTAACGTAGTTTACTCCTGCTTCCGGGATCGGCCGACTTTGATGATCGGCGATCATCTTAGTCACGTCATGTCACATCATAACGACGCCCTGATGACGTCACAACGACCTCACAAGTTTCAGTGATTGCTGGCGTCACGATAAGCCGGAAGCTTAATGCTTATGACGAATGTAAGCCTTTCGCCTTAAAAAGGCGAAATTGCCACGTCATCGCGCAAGCTTCTCTTTCACTCCTCCTGTTCGGCATTCCTGCGACTAAAATAATAAAACCGCGCTCCTCGGAAGCCTGGGTGCAGGCGTGCGTTCACTTATGTTGAATTCCAATGGCGGAGTCGGAGCAAGCTTTTCTGCTCCTTTTGGAGCAAGTGTGTTCCAATGGCAGAGTGAGGGCGGGAGTCAAGCGTTCCAATGGGAGAGTCGGAGTGGATTCAGAGCGGGAGTCACTCCGTGGAGCAGGAAAAGTTGCTCCGCCAAAATCGGCGGAGTCGACCGGAACTCGGCCTGACGTACTTCCTTTAACACGTTTGCCTGCTTGGGGGCGCTGCCGCTGTCGCGTGTTTTGACAGTAATGGCGGACAACATTGGCGTCTGGGCAAATCGTGCGGCATTGCTTCCGCTGATCGATAGCGACAGCTCCGAGTTTCTGCACGAGTGATTCATCGGATAGTGACGGCGACGCTGAAGCTGCCGCGTACGAGCGGGAATTCGACAGCGGAATTAGCAGAATCGAATAACTACACGCAAGGTATTCTGGGCAACTCAAGCACTTCCGCTTCCTTCTTGTTCCCATGCTTGCTCCGGCGGCGCGGATTGTGTTCCAATCGCGGATTTGGAGGCGTCGCTCTACGCCAGAGTCGAGTGCTCGCTCGCGGAGTCCATCGGCCGCTCCGACTCTGCCATTGGAGTTCAACATTAGTCTTTGTGGCGTTCGCGTGATCTATTAAAGAGGACGGTAATATAGCCTCGCTGGATGACTTACACTTTGGACAGTAGAACTGATAGTTGGACGGGTTGGTAAGGTTTCATGGTTACGAAACGGCGCAACGGAAAAACACGCAACATTCCCAACGAGGAAGACACGAAGACAAGCGAGGAAGACAAGAGCCTTGCTCCCTTGCCTTCGTGTCTTCCTCGTAGTCAGTGTTGTGTGTTTTTTCGTTGCCCCATTTCATAATCATAACACCTTGGAGTCTTCATACGCGAATGCTTTTAGAACGCCGCAAGTTGTTCGCAACATTTCGTGCCGAAGAGCGGAGGCCAATGTAAATATACGCCGACATATTGTGAGAATAAAAGTGCGGTGAGCTTTGCGGTAAGAGATGAACGAACTTCGATGTCACATTTAATATAAGGGGTGAATTCCCATTTGGTAACTATTATTGATTAGAGCGCAACCGCCTGCGAATACAGTGGTGCGCAGGAAATCGGAGGTCTTGTCGAGCTCGGTAGTTAGGAAGGCGGTTCAGAAAAAATTCACGCCATTGCCACGAAGTGAATGATGCTGGAGGAGCTGGATCGGGGATAATCAGGTAAACGTGAATACTCCGTTCAAGTCCTCTACTGTCATATAAAGACGTCAGACGTTGTTATAGTAGCGATTGTGGTCAGGTTGTTGTCGAACCACAAGCGGTCGCAGACCTCGCAGATGTGTCCAAACGTGTGGTCGAGAAAATCGCACTTGAAACGCGCGTCGGTGCCACCAACTTCAGGTAGCAACCGTTTTCGTCGCTTGGTCGCTGCATCCCGTGTCCGTATACCTCTTCGAGGTTCCCTTGCCGCCGCTTCCGCGCTGCCTCGGCTTTGCGGGCTTGTATCTCGGAATCCGCACGAGGCTGACGTCTCTCTGCGGCCTCGCAAGATCTCACCGCAGGGTCTTGTCGGCGAGCCCACACTGATGCTGCTTTGCGAGCCCTCCGCTCCGCCGCCTTGTCTTCTTCGTTCATGTTAATAGTATCGACGCGCTTTGCCAGAGTGGAACGAGCGCCGCATGCTACAGTTTGGTATGCTATATGTGCTTCTGCCTGCGTTATTATCATCATCAAGGCTCTGGAAGAACGACAGGAAGAAAACTACTTCGTGCCAGCGTGCGCATACTGCAGTTGGCTATGCTATATGAGGTTTCGTCTGCGTTTATGTCATCATCAAGGCGCTTGAAGAACAAGAGGAAGAAGACTTCCCTTTCGCGCGAGCGTGCGCATGCTAGTCGGCTATCCTATATGTGGTTTTGCCTGCGTTAATATCATCATCAAGGCGCTCGAAGAACAAGAGGAAGAAGACTTCTTGTTCACCCGAGCTGCGCCTGTAGCAGTCGCCTCTGGAAATAAGGTTACGCGTACGGCGCGGGACTTTGCCCCAGCTTAAGAACCTGGCGAGCCAGCTCCTAAAAGTCCACGGAGAATCTCCACTGCAACTCGTCTAAATTATCAGCAAGCGTTCGGTGCTATCACTTGCTCTTTTGCCGTCGTGCGCTGCTGTTTTCCAAGAATTGCGAGAATATTGACGCAAGACAGACACCATGTTCAAACTACGCGCGCAGGTTCGTGAGCCCTCCAAGAGAACAATGGCCCAATGGTAAAAAACAAGAAAAGGGCGTGACAGCACGCGCCTTCTCAGCGTGAGATGCGGTGAAGAAGAAGTGACGTCCCGCTCGAGGACTTTGATGAGATTTGTTCTTCTTGGTCTCCGGCAAGGAACTCTACCAACGTCTCTCGTTTACTTTTCGGGCACAAGTTAGCACTTAATAAATAGTTATAGGCCTGACTGGCTGCCCAGGCGGCGCTGCGAAAACGGTGCTAAAAAGCGCCCCCTACGACAGGTTCTTTGGTTTCGAGTAGTCAGACTGGCGGCCGCATGCAGCACTAAGCTCAGAGCAATGGAGCCGCCGCTGTCGGTTGTGCTGCGCTTTGGATCTCGGCCAGTTTCTGGCGTGGCTGAGGTCTTCAGTCCAAGCAATCTGCGTAAACGCAAGAAGCTCGTCAACGTGAAGTATGTTTACGACGTGCAGCAGATTGAAGGAACCATTTCGGCGCGCTGCAACTCGCAAGTGCAGCGAATCTCATACGACGTTGAACTCGAGTTAAGTTTTACGAGGCATGCTCGCGCGATTAACGACAGTGCATAAACGAAAAGATTGCTGTTAAGAAAGCCGACATGATTTGCATTACACGACGAAACGGAATCAAGAAATGTGCAGGACGAAGGCTAGCCGTCGGCGGCCCGAATGAGCGCATTCGCGTCGTGTGCCGTTTTCTGCCGCATTCAGTCGCAAACACACTTTTTCCCCATGCACGGTCGTAATTTTCAACATTTGCTTCTAGGGAATTCGTCAAATTCTGTCAGCGTGCGGTGGCGGTCGAGAAGCGACGGCGCGCAATATTTACAGCCGGCCGCTGGAAGCAGCCGGCTGTAAGCTGCCGGAAAAATCGTAGGCACATACGCAGGGTGGCTCATGGCATCGTTTTTCTCGTTTCGCACGAAATGCCGGCTGCATATCCTCGTGATCGCCGTCGGCAGCCACGGCGTGCCGTCTGGACTGCACACAGGGAATATATATATATATATATATATATATATATATATATATATATATATAAACGCGTGCACGCGCGTACGAAAAGTAATCAGCACGTTACGTGCAAACCACGTTTTGCTCGCGTACTCACTTCACGCGTCGGACGGCACGTATCCAGCGGTTCCGTCGCTCCACTTCGTACGGCTTTCAGGGGAACCAGTAAAACCGCACATTAGGATCCTTACCCCTATGTTCGAGGCAATTAACCACGCAACAATAACGGCGGCGACCGCGCTTCGGGACCGCGCGCTGCTCAGAGCCGTCAGCCCAGACCACCTGCTTTCGGCACGGTTTGTTGAAGCAGGGATCGCTCGTCAAACATGTCAGACTCTTCATGCATAGTGGACAAGTTCCTGCGTACGTTTTAAGCAATTTTGAGCCTGAAAACTAGGCGCAAAATTAAGTAAAACGCTTAAAGCAACTGAGAACTGCGTAACTCGCCGATCGGCGTCCATTTTTGACTACACAAGCAACTTCGGCGCACGCCACCAGGCTCCGCCACAGTACTCAAAACTCCAGCGCGTCAGCCCTATTCGCAGCCTGCCTGAATTGTGCGTTAGAATTCTGGTGGAGGTGCGGGGTAATGATCCCAAGCCCTGATCAAGTTAGAGGAAGCAGCTCGGAGCCACGACGACTCGAAACCAACGAGCTCACGCCTGTCCACCAGCGCGCAAGCCGTCGTCTACGTGGTGAGCCACCCGAATTTCCCCTTCTGCCAGAGCCTAGAGTAGCACCAGCTGTCTGCGGTGAGAGTACCGAAATGACGTCCCAGACTGCCACAACACGCGTCGTCGTTGATTAACCGCGGACGCCCGAGCCTTTCCATGGCGACACCTGTGAATACGCGAAGACTGGCTGGAGGGTTTTGAGCGTGTCGCTGACTGCAACGGATGAACCGAAGGCCGGATGCTCCGTCCCGTTTATTTCGCTCTGCAGGACAGTGCACGAACGTGGTTCGAAAACCATGAAGGTGCCCTTCGCTCATGGGATGATTTCCGACGGGAGCTACTGGCCACGTACCCGAGCGCGGACCGCAGAGAAAGAGCTGAAGCCGCTTTTCAAGCAAGAAACCAGCGAAACAACGAAATCGTGGCAATGTATGTCGAATACATGTCCCGCTTATTTCGCCGGTCCGATCCAAATATGAGCGAGGAGAAGAAGCTTCGGCATCTGATGCGCGGTGTCAAGCAGGAGATTTTTGCTGGTGTGGTTAGATGCCCTCCAAGAACCGTCGCTGAATTTCGCTCCGAGGCGACAGCGGTGGAAAAGACACTGCAACAGCGAGCAAGGCACTACAACCGGGATGTGAACGTCGCATCTATAGGCGCGGTGTCAGCAGTCTTCGGGGATAGCATCGACGTACTACGAGAGCTCGTTCGGTCTGTTGTTAGAGAAGAGCTCCAGAGGCTCAACAGCAACCCGACACAGGTCTCGTCGCTGGCGGAAGTGGTTCGTGAGGAAGTGAGACAAGTAGTCCGGGAACAGCAGCCACAAGTACAGCCTCAAGCGTCGTTTCCGGTGCAGCCAGCGATCTCGTACGCCGTGGTACTCAGAGGCGCCCCTGGACGTACTTTCGCCAGCAGCAACCACCCATTTGCCCAAACCTCGGTTCTCGCCGTACCCACCTGAGACGAGGATCCGGAAGGCTGACATATGGCGCACTCCTGATCGGATCCCACTTTGTTATCACTATGGCGAAGCTGGCCATCTTTACCGGATGTGCGAATATCGCCGAGCGGGACTTCGGGGCTTTCCCGTAAACGCTCCTTGTCCACAGAACGGTGAACGCCCTTTTGAAATCGAGGATTACTTGTCAACGCGCCAAGGTTCTCACTCCTGGCAGCAGCATCAAGCTCGGTCAACGGCGCCACTGAGGTATCGATCACCGAGTCCGCGTCCATCCTCAAACTCTCCAGGGCGACGTTCCCAAAGCCCGCTTCGGGAAAACTTGAATCGGCGACCTGTGGAGGTAAGGCCGCTGCCAACGCAAGAAAACAACCTTCCAGTGCCGATTCCGAAATGTTACGATGAACACCAGAGTATGAGCGGAAAGAGTAACGCCGTTTCAGATCTGTGTGTAAATATAGACGGCTACGAAACTACTGCTTTGGTAGATACAGGCGCAGACCATTCAGTCATGAGCAGAGAACTTGCAAGAAAATTCAAAAAAGTGCCGACCCCTTGGTCAGGACCTCAAGTGCGAACCGCAGGAGGACATCTTATTGACCCGGCAGGCAGGTGCATCTCTAGAATCGGAATACGTGGCTTCACCTATGTCGCCACTTTCATTGTTCTATCAGAATGTTCAAGAGATGTAATTATTGGAATGGTCTTTTTGCAGGCGAATGGTGCAGTTATAAACTTGGAGGAAACGTGCGTGTCGTTCTCAACGAAGCACGCCATCGCGACGTTTGAGTGTGAAGAACGATTCGATGCGCTACAGATTATAGACGACGACGTAACTGTACCTCCAAGATCCAGCATCGCTGTTGCAGTAAGAAGCAACGTATTCACCGATTATGAAGGAATGGCAGAAAGCAACACTGGACTCTTGCTTGAAAAAGGGATATGTGCGGCAAGAGGTATTGTTCGGCTGCGTGATCGGTGCGCGAATGTTTTTCTGACAAATTTCGGAAATGAGGTGCAACATCTTGCCAAGGGAACTGTCATTGGCCGCCTGCACGATTACGTTCCGATTACAGATTTGAATCCTTTCGAGACTGCATCACTCAACTCTGACACCATAGACTCCATACTCGCATCCATCCACATCGAAGCAGCGCTATCATCGAACCAGAAGCAGCAAATCGAGGGCCTTGTACGATAATTCTCCTCGTGTTTCTCCACGTCATCGAAAGTACAGAGAACATCAATCGCCAAACACCTCATCATAGTCGACGAATCTGTGAGGCCTATTTGCCAGCACCCCTACCGAGTGTCACCAAAAGAGAGAGAGGTCATCAGAAACCAAGTTGAAGAGATGCTTAGGGACGACGTAATTCAACCGTCTGCCAGTCCGTGGGCTTCGCCTGTGGTGCTGGGAAAGAAAAAGGACCAGACTTTGCGCTTTTGCGTTGACTACCGAAAGTCGGACGTTGTCACAAAGCGAGATGTCTGTCCACTTCCAAGGATCGATGACACCCTTGACAGACTACGGGATGCGAAGTTCTTTTCCTCTCTGGACCTCAAGAGCGGATACTGGCAGATAGAGGTGGACGAACGAGATCGCGAGAAAACAACCTTCGTCACCCCAGATGGGCTATACGAGTTCAAGGTGCTCCCTTTCGGCCTGTGTTCCGCACCCGCCACGTTTCAGCGGATGATGGACACTGTCCTGTCCGGGTTAAAATGGCAGTCCTGTGTTGTTTACCTCGATGATGTCGTGGTTTTTTCGGCTACCTTCGATCTGCACGTTGAACGACTACGCACCATTCTCAAAGCTATCAGTTCAGCAGGACTGACGATCAAGCCACAGAAGTGTCATTTCGGTTTCCATGAACTGCTTTTTCTCGGTCATATCATTAGCTCTGAAGACATTCGCCCTGACCCTGAGAAGACTGCAGCCGTAGAAAAGTTTCCTAGACCAACAGATAAAAAGGCTGTGAGACAATTCTTAGGGCTTTGCGCCTATTACAGACGCTTCGTCAAAAATTTTTCGAAGATAGCGGAACCACTCACGCGACTGACAAAAGAAGATGCGCCTTTCGTCTGGATAAGCGAACAAGAAGATGATTTCAATGAGCTACGACGGCGACTCCAAAACCATCCAGTTCTTGCACACTTCGACGACGAAGCGGACACAGACATTCACACGGATGCAAGCAATTCGGGACTCGGTGCCGTGCTGGTTCAGTGGCAAAACGGAGAGGAACGAGTGGTCGAACGAGCCGCACTCTTTCGAGGGCTGAAACGAACTACTTGGCGACGGAAAAAGAATGCCTGGCGGTAATATGGGCCATAGGAAAATTCCGACCGTACCTATATGGTAGACCTCTCCGAGCAGTGAGCGACCACCACTCGTTGTGCTGGCTCGCAAGCCTAAAGGACCCTTCTGGGCGACTTGCTAGATGGAGCCTCAGGTTGCAAGAATACGACGTAACAGTCGTATATAAGTCTGGCCGCAAACACAGCGATGCCGACTGCCTGTCACGCGCACCGGTCGAATCTGCACCTCTGGAAAATGGAGACGACTTTCCGTTTCTTGGAGCCGTCACTACAACAGACATGGCTAAACATCAACGATCTGACGCCGAGTTGCTTTCACTCATCAGGCACCTGGAAGGACAACCCGTGTGTGTTTCCACGAGTTTTCGCCCGCGGATTGTCGTCTTACCTGATGAGAAACAACGTCCTGTACTAGAGAAAGTTCGAGCACAGCAGAGAGAAATTCCTACTCGTCGTCCCTTCCGCCTTGCGATCTGAAATTTTGGAAGCCTGCCACGATGACCCATCAGCAGGACACCTCGGAGTGAGTAGAACACTCGCTCGCATTCGTGCCAAGTATTACTGGCCAAAGTTGTTGGATGCTGTACAGCATTATGTGAGGACATGCCGGGATTGCCAGAGACGCAAAACGCCTCCATTAAAACCCGCAGGCCACCTTCAACCAATAGAACCTCCAGAAGCCCAATTTGAACAAGTAGGAATGGATCTACTTGGCCCATTTCCGACGTCGTCATTAGGCAAACGACGGATAGTAGCAGCGACGGATTATTTAACCCGATATGCCGAGACAGCCTCTCTCATCAGGGGAACAGCCAGAAAAGTAGCTGAATTCTTCGTTACTAACATAGTACTACGACATGGTGCCCCCAAGGTTGTTATCGCGGTTCAAGGAAGTGTATTCACGGCCGGTTTGACGCAGTCCATTATGAAACTTACCCACACATGTCATAGGAAAACAACTGCTCATCACCCTCAAACGAATGGGCCAACCGAGCGACTCAACAGAACGCTGACTGATATGTTGTCCATTTACGTCGACCTGGAGCACCGTACATGGGACAAGATACTGCCGTATGCCGGATTCGCTTACAATACTGCATTGCAGGAAACTACTAAGGTGACGTCATTCCAGCTTGTGTATGGTCGAATAGTTACCACGCCCTTAGATGCAATGCTGCCTGTAAGTGAAAATGAAGAGCACAAGCCTGACATCAGCGAGTTCACTCAGAGAGCCGAAGAAGCACGGCAGTTGGCACAACACCGCATTAAACAACATCAACGCATTGATGCAAACCGATACAACCTGCGGCGGAGAGAGGTCGACTACGGACCAGGCGACAGAGTTTGGATATGGACTCCCAAACGGACGCTTGGCCTATCCGAAAAGCTCCTGCGTCGTTATTTCGGCCCTTACCGAGTCCTACGCCGAATTGGCCCCTTAAACTACGAGGTTACACCGGAAGGACAAGTGAGCTCGTCAAGATGCCGACGTCGCAGAGAAACTGTGCAAGTTGTCAGAATGAAGCCATACTATGACAGGCAATGAACAATGTACTATACGCCTCCAATCAGTACAAATACTACTTTCCCCAATGGAGATCACGCATCAGACCTTCTCAACAACATTCCCGCTGTGCGCATCGGGACGATGCGTTTTGGGAGGAGGGATAATGACGCAAGACAGACACCATGTTCAAACTACGCACGCAGGTTCGTGCGCCCTCCAAGAGAACAACGGCCCGATGGTAAAAAACAAGAAAAGGGCGTGACAGCACGCCCCTTCTTAGCGCGAGATGCGGTGAAGAAGAAGTGACGCCCGCTCGAGGACTTTGATGAGATTTGTTCTTCTTGGTCTCCGGCAAGGAACTCTACCAACATCTCTCGTTTACCTTTCGGGCGCAAGTTAGCCCTTAATAAATAGTTATTCTCAACCTGCCTGAATTGTGCGTTACAATTTATTTTGCGATAATTGCAAGAGACACTATCAAAAATATCTTGAAAAGCAAAAGGGCTGCCCAATAGCACGCTCTTTGTTCTCTACGACGTCCTCGTCGCAGGAGTGTGCTTCCCACACTTGGACTGTTTGCGGCTTTGTCTGCACGTTCTAGTTTTTTTCTCTTATTTTATTTAGTTTATTTATATACACAAACCATATTGTCAGTACGTCACCACAGATCATATATATAATATTTGTTGGAGTTTTATGGAGCATAATTCATATGATGAAAACATTTGGCAGATATAAACGGTACATAATGATCATGCGCAGCAACATGCACAAGAATTATACTGACACATAAGATATGCGCCAATATGAAGTGTGGGTAACACACATGTACATCATACGATCGCCAGAATTACTAAGTATACACGATAATTTATCAGTACACACTACAAATACGCCAGATTTAACTGCGTGATAGGCATCTTGTCGTAAAATTCGAAATTTATTCAACTCGTTACTACTAGGAATGCAATCGGGTAATCTATTTCGTTCTGCAATCGCGAGCTGGACGAAAGGATATTAACAATGTGAACGAATATAAATAATTGACTACGAATATATATTTTAAAAAGCACAGCTGCTGAACTGAGAAAATTACGAGCGAAATTCACGATCAAGTACTGCGTCATTGAAAGTTTGGAGAAGTTTTCATATAATATAAAGAAAAGCAGAGAGGGTGAATCGCATATGAAAAGTGAAAACAAAAATGGCCCTCAATATTTACTAAGGAGGGCAAAAAAGAAATCACAAGGAATATTGGGTGCTATAACAGAAAGGGCACCACGTTACAATCTGAAGCCAGAGCTGAATGAACGCCGATAAAAACACACTGCAGTAAACATTCAGAAAAGGGAGGAGGCATGCGTCTATCGGAAGGAAAATCCGAATATGATGTGTACTGTACTGCCCTGAAGTCCTGCTATGTGAAAGAGTCGACCTCAAACACATTTGCTGCACTTTCTTTTTCAGGTTCCCTAGCAGCACAATTCGATAACTTTGATAGAAAAAAAATGGTTACTTGAAGAGGGAAAGCATTTCATAGCGCCGTGCCATTAACGTTTTCTTGAATAAATTGAATGATAGCGAAAAGTGCCAGCACTAAATGGCGCGATGATACGAGTTGGCACAAAACATGTCGTTGACCATACTCGAGAAGCTCGTCGAACGCTTTTGTTTCTGAGACGAAGTTTACCAGATTACAGAAATGTATGCCTTTCGTATCGTTTACGCTAAAACTTTCAACACATGGAGCAGTGTGTAGGAACGGAACTCAAATCAAAAACGAAAAAAACGAGAGTTTTGACCGGAACGAAAAAGTAACCCAAACCTTATCTATTATTACAGCGAAAGCTGTTATGAGATCATTTCACCGGCCGTTTTTGGCGCCGTAGTTGTCCGCCGCCGCCGCCGCCGCCGCCGCTGCCGCCGCCGCCGCCGGTGTCCGTAACCAGTATCGCTCGAAATAAGGAAAAAAACGAAATAAGAAAAAAACTCCAGGATGGAACGAGGTTCGAACCTGGGCCCTCGTCGTGGGAGCCCAGTATTCAACCTCTGAGCCATGCCGGTGCTTGGAACTGCTATGCAAAAAGGTCCTATACAGACTTCATGTCGGGAAGGAACCACATTAGCATATGCAATATAGCGTGGTAGAGAGTAAAATAAGCACCAAGCGTCGCGCAACGTGTCGCACAACGCGAATCCTGTAACCAGGCGTCACACAATGCTAATTGCGCAATGAGTAGGTTGTTGAATGCTTCCAACCCATTACAAAGGACTCTGCCATAATTCTTCATCGTCGTCAGGCACAGCATCAACAAAGTGCGCATAATGCCTTACATGCGTTTAGCAGGTACCACGGCTCTTCGTAGAATGACGAAAAATGGCCCAGTGCCAGCTGCCCTACTTCTCAAACATTACAATGATTTATAGCGTAGTGGGTTCCTCGCAAGTGCACTTGTAGTGGTTGCCAAGGAAGCCCATAAGCGCATGATCCATTTCCTCGGGGTCTCAGATAAATTACAATGATTTAGAGTGTAGTAGGTTTCTCGCAAGTGCACTTGTATTGGTTGCCAAGGAAGCCCATAAGCGGATGTTCCATTTCCTCGGGGTCTCAGTAAAATTACAATGATTGAGAGCGTAGTGGGTTCCTCGCAAGTGCATTTGTATTGGTTGCCAAAGAATCTCATAAGCGCATGATCCATTAACTTGGGGTCTCAGTAAAGTTCTTCACCCCACCCCGTCTCTCTCCCACGGCAACGTATGTTATACAGCATGACGGGAGAGGGAAATAGCAACCGGGCGTCACCCACTGCAAATTACATAACTGCTGGGCCGTTTAAAGATTCCAACCCATTACAAAGGGCTGAGCCATAATTCTTCATCGTCATCAGTCGCCGCGTCAACAAAGTGCACATAATGCCTTACAGACGTGCGGCTGGTGCCTCGCTTCTCCGCAGAATGACGAATAATGGCTTAGTAGGTGCTTCCCAACTTCACAAAAATTGTGATTTATGGCGTAGTGGGTATCTTTCTAGTGTACTTGTATTGTAGCCCCAAGAGAGCTGATAACGGGCTCTAGAAACGCCGCTCTTCCAGCTTTCGCTGTGACTGTGCTGCGGTTTCAGCGCAGGCCTGGCGTTTTTTCGTTCCGGAGTGAAACCGAATTTTTTTAATTGTTCTTCATTTTACGAGACAACTTGACAATCCGGAACAACTGAGGTCATGCAACGTGAGCAATTATGCATATCTCAGGGTACATTATTAGCGCGTACTTCATTCAGGAATTCCAATACAAAGATATGTGTAAATTATGCGAAAATCGAAGAGTTGCAACCAGAGATGTTTATATTAACGAAAGTGGACTTTCGCGCGCTGTTCACGCAGGCCAGCATGGAGAGGACATTGTCGGCGCTGAAGTTTCTACAGCGAAAGCTGTAATGAGATCCCAACAGCCGATTTAGGCGCCATAGTTGTCCGCCGCCGCCGGTGTCCGTAACCGCTATCGCGTGAGATAAGAAAAAATGAAATGAGAAACAAATTTCTGTGATCGGATGGGACTTTAACCCTCCTCCTCTGCGTGGCAGTCGAGTATTCCATCATAGTGTCACGCTGGTGCTTGTAACTCCTTCGCAAAAACACTCTATACAGGCGTCATGTCGGGCAGGGAATCGTGTTAACATATGTAATATAGTGTCGCGTAAACGTTAATGCAGCTATCTTCTTTTACCTTTTGGCTCGTTCCAATGTCGCGGGTCTGCCCAAGAGCAGGGTTTGCGGTGGCGTCCTTGAGTGGCTCACCAGCTTTTTTTTGTGCTAGCATTATCTTCCTTCCTACGAGGGGCTGCTTCACATTTAGGGGACCGCAGGCGACTCTACAGCCGCGGCGGCTGAAGGTATGCGGGGTGTACTGTACGGTGGAAGCCTAACGGATGTCGCGGTAGCTTCCTGTGGGTTTTTACTTAAGTTTAGATCATTATTCTTTAGGCGGACGGCGGTCATCGAGTTCAAACTCGGTGGAGACCGCCCGTGATTGGGTGTACCTGTTTGAATTCGTGACACCCGATTGGGTGTAGGCAACGGGGACATCTGTGTGGTCCTTTTTTGTTTGGTCTCTGAGGTGGCCTCGGGAGGCTTCCAGAGGAGCCGAGAGAGAGACGCACCGGACACGCCACGAGAGCAGGTTGCAGCGAGTGCTGCTCAGAGTTGTCAGAGTTATATAGCGGACAAGTGTGTACAACGCATAATTAAGAAAACTTTAGGCCTATAAATCAAATTAGGAGAAAGTCTATGGATCTGTTATGTGTACGTGTCATCACTCCGGCGGCGACCAAGTAGCGACCGGCACAATACGCTACAATAGCATGGCAGGAAAGTAAAATAGCAACCTGGCGTTTCACATTGCGAATTGCGCAACGAGTCGGTCGTTGAATTCTTCCAACCCGTTACAAAGGGCTCAGCTGTATTTCTTCTTCATCATCAGCCAAATATAGAAAGTCACATAATGCCTTACAGATGTGTAGCGGGTGCACGATTTTCCGGAGAATGACGAAAAATGGCATAGTGTGTGCTTCGCTACCTGAGAAAAATTACAATGATTTATGGCGCAGTTGGTACATTGCATGTGTACTTGTATTAGTTGCCCCAAGAGAGTCTACAACGAGATCTAGAAAGGCAGCTCTTTAAGCTCTCGCTCTGACTATGCTGCGTGTGATTTTTTGTTTATCAAAACAATGGTCTCGCACATCAGAGAGTACACTCAATGACGTGCTGCTTCTGAGATTCTGCTCACTTCCTTGACAAAAGCATTGAGACCGCTAAAAAAATTGTAATGGACTTTTGAGAAAATAAATACTGTGACCTTGAAGGGCGTACTGGTTTGTGCTAGTTGGTAGGAATTCATGGTACAGTTACTTGCGCTCCTTTGAAGAACGCGGTAAGAACGTGTTTTAACCCTGTCCCACTTTTTTAAGATGATGTTCAAATTTTTGCATACAAAAACAAAAGAACCGCTACCAACCGTTACGGAACATTCTTTTTTTCGTTCCGGAACCGAAACGGAATGGAACTTTTTTTGAGGTGGAACGAAACTAAAACCGAAACGAAAAACATTTAGTTCCGACACCCTCACCTATAGACACCTAATGCCATGAATTATGTTGTAACACATGCGGAGTAATAGTGGTCAGGAGCGCGTGGCATCGACACTGCGACATCCTAAACATCGCCGGATTTAGAATGAGCGAAGGGAAAGTTGCAGTTTTACAACGACGCTCTACATGACTCATATTCCCGGATTTCTTCGACTGCAACGCCATTAGAGTCGACAGAAAACAACACCTGAATTTAAGCAAAAGGTGGCATTGGCCGTATGGGAACCACAGGCAATTGCAATTCTAAATATGGACGGAGACACACCTCAAACTGTCACTCCAAGAAAGGAAAAGCCGATACAATCAAGAAAAGAAAATGATAGATAAGGTTAAATAATGAAACATAGGTTAGTTCTTGAATACGCCGGTAAGAGTTTAGAAATACTTTTGATGCGACGAAGCTTGGCATATGTTTCAGCTCCACAGACGTGAAACCTGGGGACGGACGAAGCATGCAGTGTGCGCCTGGTGTTTCAGCTTCATCGGCCCTGCGTCGGCATTGTCTTTAGCGTGCGAGCGCGCGTTCTCTCTCCTTCCGAGCTTACAGCTCAGCGTCCATCGCGGAAAAGAGCATTTCCGGAACCAACGCGCACCGTTCGCTCTCTCGCGCCATTTGACACACGCTGATTTGGCGCCGGTGAAGTGCCGGTGGGGGGAGCAATTGAGCCCTTGCTGAGGCGGTGGCGCCTTCTCTTGTGTTGAACCGGTTTCATTCATATAAATGAGAGGCTGTCTTGCTGTAAGTTGTCTTCGTGTTAGACACCACAATGCGCTACGAAGTATGCTTTCCAGCAAAAGACTTTGCTATTAAAACCAATTTTGAGACGGAATGAAACAAATTTCTGTTAATAATGCGGTATAATCCTGATTATTACTCAAAATAAATTCGTTTAAATCATGTTAGTTTATACTGAACCGGTTTTGAGTTTTTATACACTTCTTTATGGCCATAGTTTGACAAATTTATTTAACGTGTACAGACATGAGACGCTAAGAAGACGAGACTCTAAGGTGCTTAGCCCCTAAAATGTTTAACAATTCAGTCTACAATGCGCTGTACTAGGGGAGAGCGCAAGCCATCCAAACACTGGAGTCTCAATGGAAGCGTAACGGGTTGTGCTTCGCAGAAAAGCTGAGCGTTTCAATAATAATAGTTGCTGGGGGTTCAAGAGGAATCGAAACCACGGCATGATTATGAGGCCCGTCATCAAAGTAGATTCCGGATTAGTTTAGACCAAGTGGGATTCTGTAACGTGCATACAAAATCTATGCACACAGGTTTTCATTGCACTTCGCCGTATCAGAAATGCGGCCACCGTGACGGCAAATACGGAAAATGATTCAAAGTATTACGAGCTGCACTACATTAGATTGGTAAGCACTCATTGAATTGTGAAGCGGCCTTCCCACTTGTGGCCGCTCAAGAAAACGGCCTTGCCGACAGAACCTCGCGTGGCCTATCTGCCGCACTGCGAACGGAGCCAAATCCACGAAGGTTCTCCAGCAAGGTGATTCGTTTTATTGACGAGAGTGGCGCAAGCTTCCCTATCTCTTGTTTGTAAACTAGCAGGCTGAGATTAATACCCACACCATTTTCGAAAGTCATGAGAAGACATCGCTCGGAGAAGCACTGAACTATAAAATACTCATTAGAATATTAGATCTTAAGGCCTCTTTATAGCCTAATGACGACGCCTAAAAGAGCACCAACTGCCTTACAAAGAACCGAGAAGGCATGCTAATGATGGCGGTTTTTCGTGACAGCCCAAGGGGTACCCTTGTCGGGACATGCTGATGCCGAAAACGTACTAATGAAAGACAGAATAACCAGCTATGGAGAATACGCAAAGTACTATGGGTGTGTCCAGATAAGGTCGAACACGAGGTCCCGGTCACCATTCCCGATTGTGATGAAATTTACTGTAGGTCTAGGCATTACACCCAAAACAATGGTTTCGCAGTTAGTTTTGCGAGAAAAAATTTTGTTCGCCTGAAAAAAATATACAACTTTTGGTCGCAAAAAACGCTTTTCCGCCAATTTCGCGATTTCTGAATTTTGAGAGCACCTAGGGAAAAAACGGTGCACTTCTTCGTCACAATATTTATTCCCCTTAAAGAACAAGTGAAATACAATCTTATGAGTCTATTATTTGTCTTGCTTGTCGAAGTACTTTTGAAGAAAAAAATCACAAACTTGGCAAATCGCACAAAATACCTCTATTTCAGGAATTTATTGCTGCAAGCAAGTTAAAGTGAGGATAATAAAAATCGGTACATATTAACTTTGATACTTTCGCTCTCTTTCGAAATAATTTGCGTGGTTTCATCACGCTCCGTTTTACTCGATAATTGGGCTGAAACGTAAGTGATTTACCAAAAACGCCGAACTTTGAAAATGATTTTCTCAAAAAGGCCATTTTTAATTTTTTTTTAAAATCCCTCTGATTGAAGTCAAGGATGTCATCTACCATTGTGCAGAAGAAAACGTTGCAGTATTTTAGGTTGCTAACAAGTTATAGTGCGTCAAATGTGACCATGCCAGCCTAGCGGCCGCGTCGTTCATTATGGGCTGAAACTCGGACATAAGTTGCTAAAAATACTTGTACGTGACATAATCACAAATCAGCAGCGCCACACCAACAAATGCGCAGCCCGGTGTCATGGTTAAGCAAGCTTTGTCTTGGGATCAGCCGCTTGACAAACCCGCAGCAGCGGCCGCTCGATACTGCGGGCACTCACATTACATGAGTACCGCTTCGACTGCGGATGAGCTCCGCTTGCGCGCCAAACTACGCTCAGAGGACAAACGAGAGAAGGAATGCATCACTGTGAAAGTTAAAGGCCGTTAAGTGCCAACAAATGTCATAGTATGCAACGAAAACTCTGCCGGCAATTTCCCAGTGAGCGCCTTATACAGCACGGATGTATTTTTAGGGGCGAAGCTCCTTAAGGCGGCACCCGTTCGTCCCTCGTAGTCGTAGTCGTAGTGCGTAACCAGTCTTACGCTTTGACCTCCAAGGTGGTGCCGGTGGGAGATTTTTCCTGTGCGTTGTTGAACAATAAAAAATTCGCAGCGTTAGCTAAAAGCCGACTTCTTCTGTCTCTCATTCTCATTAGCAGCCATTCTTTACCTCCAAGGTAGTGCCTGGTGAGATTTCTCCTGTGCGTGATTAAACAATAAAAATTTTGTTCAAAACGCCGTTGATTGATGAAATAAACCAACGAAAGACGCCAGATGCTTTGTAAAAGCAAAACGAAAGAACGCCAGATGTTTCTAAAGCAAAACGAAAAGACGCCAGCTGCTTAACGAAAGACGCCAGATGTTTTCTAAAGCAATGGTTTTCTAAACAATGAAAATTCACAGCGTACATGCAAAATTAAAGTGAGCTGCAAGTCGTCATAACTCATCGAACCTTTAGTATAAACGCGCCCGATCTCACGTCGATGATGATGTACTGGGCAGAATTCACGGAAGGTTCACGGTTTACCGATGAACCTCCGCAGCTTCGCCCACTCATCATCATTCACTCCGTGGATATGCTCTGATTTTTTTTTTCCCTGCTGTTATGCCCGAAGCCGCATAATATCGTGATGAACGCTCGACTTGCGTTGAATATTCTATATGCGGACGCACAACAATACAGTATTGTAAAAGCGGTTCTTTAATGAAGTAAAGGACTTGGACGCACTTCTTTTCACAGACTGCTGACACAAGTGCTCTGGCACGAGATGAACAACTGCAGTTTGAGTTGCTCGACCATCGGAAAGCACGTATGACAGCTTTCTTTAGATGTCAATAGCTTTCTTTTGTGTCATATGTTGCTCATAGAATGAACCTAATTATCTTTAGGCCATCCGAAGAGAGAAAGCAACACATGAGCGCACTACTGGATGCGCTCACTGGGAAATCGCCGGCAGAGTTTTCGTTGCATACTATGACATTTGTTGGCACTTAACGGCCTTTAACTTTCACTGTGATGCATTCCTTCTCTCGTTTGTCCTCTGAGCGTAGTTTGGCTCTCAAGCGGAGCTCTTCCGCAGTCGAAGCGACACTGATGTAATGTCAGCGCCCGCAGCATCGAGCGGCCGCTGCTGCGGGTTTGTCAAGCGGCTGATCGCAAGACAAAGCTTGCTGAACCATGACACCGGGACTGCGCATTTGTTGGTGTGGCGCTGCTGATTTGTGATTATGTCACGTACAAGTATTTTTAGCATCTTATATCCGAGTTTCAGCCCATAACGAACGACGCGGCCGCTAGGCTGGCATGGTCACATTTGACGCACTATAACTTGTTAGCAACCAAAATAATGCAACGTTTTTTTCTGCACAATGGTTGATGACGTCGTTGACTTCAATCAGAGGGATTTAAAAAAAAATTAAAAATGGCCTTTTTGAGAAAATAATTTTCAAATTTCGGCGTTTTTGGTAAATCACTTACGTTTCAGCCCAATTATCGAGTAAAACAGGAGCGTGATGAAACCACGCAAATTATTTCAAAAGAGAGCGAAAGTATCAAAGTTAATATGTACCGATTTCTGCTGTCTCCATTGACCCCTCTCGTTAAAAATAGAAACCTGTCACATGTTTCCCTTGCTTTTGCAGGGTTACATATTACCTTGACGAGCCATAAGAGAATGCTGGGCACACCAAGGGAAAGGTGTGGGAGGACGCCACTGTGTCGTCACATGAGGACGCCTTCCGCAAGGGTCTCACAATTGGGCTTCGCGCACCGTGCAACAAAGTAGGTCGGCTCATTGTCCTCCATGCTGCAAGCGAAAACGGCTTCGTGGATGGGGCATCTCTCGCTTTCTGGGCGAAAAAGAGTGTTACCAGTGACTACCACAGTGAAATCAATGGCCCACGCTTTGAGAGATGGTTCAAAGATCAACTTTTACCAAACATTGAGCCACGGATCGTTATTTTCATAGATAATGCTCCATACCATAGTGTTCAGCTCGAAAAGTTGCCCTCGACGTCGTCGCGCAAGGCCGAGATTCAGTCTTGGTTGACTCAAGAAAAGATCCCGAGGTCTAATGACTAGTTGAAGCCCGAGCTCATTCAGCTGGCTAACCAAAACAAGCACAGTTTTTCTGGATACCGGATTGATGCCCTGGTCAAGATTGCTGGTCATGACATTTTTCGGCTTCCTCCTTACCGTTGTGAATTCAACCCTATTGAAATGGTATGGAGCCAGGTCAAGGGGTATATTGCAGCCAACAACATGTCGTTCACTCTTGCTCAAGTGGAAGAACTTCTGGACGAAGCCATCGCCCTTGTGACTCCAAAAATCCGGGCGCGCGACTGTGGTCATGTGGTGCGTCTTGAAGAGGAGGCCAGGGAGCAGGATGGTGCAATCGAAACACGCCCGACAGCATCATAATTACTCTGGGATCTGACTCCAGCAGCTGCAGTGAGTAGTGACAGTGAATTCAGTCGTGTAGAGGAACTCTGGTGAACCCGGTGTGCGCTGGCTCTTGTGATGCTGATTGTTTGTGAGATGCTATGTATTCCTTTTTGATGCGCAACAGCTTGGAAGTATGCTCTGTCATTCTAAAAAACAGGGCGTGCAAACAATGACACAGGAAGAAAGTCAAGACACTACAAACAGCGACTAACAAGTGACGATGTGCACTATCCGCTTACGTGATTCTGGTTGCACGGAGCATCAAGCAATGATTTAGTATGTTTGTTGTCAGCCTGTGAATTATTCTTTTGATTGTCCGTTGTGGGTGGCACTTGTACTCCACACAGAAAACGGCAGCTGAGGAGTGCAAGCAGTGCTGAGTGATGCATCACATATCTTGTTTCACCCGAAAGAAATGGTAGCAAAATTTTGATTACAACCCAATCGAATGTAAATAGGCTTTCCAAATAGCTGTTACGGGTGGATGAACTGACAAGACTGGATGAATTATAGCTCATGAGCTGCGAGACAGAAGTGACTTCCAGAAATTCATTGTCTCATCATTTGTAACTGTTTCACTCATCTGGCAAAAAAACGACCATCAGTTACACTACGTACGTGGATAATAATCAATAACCACTTGCTCATATTTTGTTTGTCTTTCGATTGCACATGTTAATTGCTTAAGTAATTAGGCATGTTCAGCACAAATACTTTTTCAAGTGCGTTTTTACAGGGCCAAACGACGAGGTCTTAAGGGAATATGCGCAGTAATGTGCGCGTCTTCATGAAGTTTTTACTGTACATTGTAGTCAGGTACTTTATTTAAGTGTTCACGGACTCATAAATGTTTCGTTGAAAATACACAGCAGTCTGGCTTTGATAGATTAAGTTGACTTGAAAGAAGGAGACACAGTATTAAAGGTTTATTCCTGTGGCTGGTGTGCGTGTGTGTGTGCATTACTAGTTCAGCGACTTTTAGATTTTAGCAAGCTGATTATGCAAGAAATATATAACAAAAGACCTTGTTTTAGCTGTTGCAATTTTTCACGTGGCACAATTTATTCCTCCTGACAAATACTCGCCGTGTCCGGATTTAAAACTATCTGCAACAGGCCGTGGTAGCCCTGTGTGTTCAAGGGGTTTCCTTGCTGGTTCAAGAATAGTGTGTATGAATACCGGCTGTAGGCGTTTATTTATCATTTTCTACACCGGCCACATCCACGAAAATCCCAATTGTAATGTGGAGGGAAGAGGGATGGTGTAATCACCAGGCTGAGTATGGCTCAGAATGTTGGCGTTGGACAAAGTTAGCTAATAAAGTGTGCTTTACGATGTCAGGAACCAATTATTGCTGGCGAAATGATAGGTGGCCATTTATTTTTTAACTTTAGAACCAGCGATAATTGTGTAGATGTTCAGAAAGCATGACAATTTACAGGCGTGCAGGGGTTTACACGCCTTCCTGTTCTAAGTAAGTAACCTAACATGTGCAACATACGATTGCTATCCTGAGGTGTACATAACCGGCGCCTAGCAGTATCGTGAGAAATGACCGCATGTCCGTACGGTTTGAATGAAGGAGACGGAAACGGGCAGCGGTTGGGACTGAGCACAGGATTCGTAGGTTCTGCAGCGGCGCAAGGTAGCCGCTATTCGTTTTCTGAGCCGCGGAGCGTGTTGGCAGTGGGCCACCAATGCCTTTTGATGCCGGCGTAACTCAACGCGATCCAAACTGAATTTCACTTCGCGCCGCAGGATGTGCGAGCTGCTCTTCGGTATACCGCGCCCGCGCTATATAAGCACGCTACACGCGTCAGTTTTCAGCTCTATATGAGATTACATATCGGTGCATTCCCTAAAAACTGCAGCGCTGAAAAGATTCACGTCATTTCTGGACGACACAGAATGGCACAGACAAATTAGGCGTATGGAACGAAACGCCAATATACGAGCACGCTCGGTGCTCGTGGTTCAATGCAATCAACCAAGGAGCACATGCGAAGAAATAAACTGCACGAAATACGCATCTGTCACGCCGAAACTGAAACGGAAACAAGTTCATCGGGGACTATTTTGGCGCAGTAACACAGAGCAGTTAGCTCCGCCCGGGTAGCTTTCCTTTCATTGCCACAGAATGTTGCCTCCTAGTATAGTGATGAATGTGGGGTGTCAGTAAACGCTGAGTTTGAGCACTCCTGACCACAGCTGCGTCGGGCCTCCTCATGACGTGAAGTGGATTATGATAAACCGTGTGGTTGTTACGCATCTAGTCTAATACAGCGCGCCTGTCGAAACGCGCCAGAACTAGTAATTCTGTTCGCTTGAGTGAATCCGGCCACCGCAGGGGAGGGTCCGGGATACTTACACGGGACATGGCGTGTGCCACTTCATTCCTTGTGATCCCCGAAGGACAAAGTACTATACACTATATTCGTACACGTAACGAACGGTGGGCATCGAAGTGACTCGCTAGTATGTTGTAATGCGCGTCTAGAATGTCACCTGGCCCACCGCCACGGTGGTCTAGTGGTTATGGCGCTCGACCGCTGACCCGAAGGTCGCGGCATCGAATCTCGGCCGCGGCGGCTGCATTTTCGATGGAGGCGAAAACGTTTGAGGCCCGTGCACTTAGATTTAGGTGCACGTTAAAGAACCCCAGGTGGTCGAAATTTCCGGAGCCCTCCACTACGGTGTCTCTCATAACCATATCGTAGTTTTGGGACGGTAAACCTCAGATATTAAAAATTAGAATGTCACCTGTCGCGAGGGCTCGACAGGCTGTTTCGATATATGTGCGGGTCAGTAACCAATGGGCATTTGGGATCGGCATGGTAACTGCCTCTACATTGGCCGTGATTTTCTGCCATGCATTGCGTGCTGATGTTATCATGGCAGGCCCAAGGCAGTGGTACTCCACCGGGCTCTCCTCGTTCAGAAGCCCTCGGAAGTCTCAGAAGAAGGTGCCTCCATGGACAAGATCCACTCTCGTGTTTTATTGAAATTATATGGACACTCTCGGCTGATTGTTGCCGTCGCCGTCTGTCGACGCCGTCATGTTGCGGATATGTATATGTATTTATATATATAAAAAGGCACAAAGAATAATATTCCGAAGTACACGACCGCAGATTCGAACCAGCAACCCCTGGCTACCCAGAGCGCTGCGTTAGACAACTCAGCCACTCGCCATGTATGCGCCGGTGAAATAACGGCGAGCTATTTATATACACCATGTATCGCTGGTGGTAAGCAAATTTTCGAGGAGCGTGAGCGTGTTTTCTTACACGCAACGCCCCTAATTTTCTTTCAATTTGAAAACTGCCCTTGAGTCGCGCACGGCAAAGTGGCCCTTTTCTGTACCCACTTGTGATGTGGAAGAAAATAAAAAGAAACAACACCGGCAACACCTTGCATCAGACGCCCCCTGTGGTAGGAGACGCAGAGGGCCGCTCTACGCACCGCAGTTTAAAAGAAGAAATATCTAAGAGCATCTAAATTCTAAATTTTCCCACTTATATTAACCGCCGGTTTCATGGCCAATCCCCCGTAGTGGGTAAGAGCCAAGAATTAAGGGTCAAGCAGGCAAGCGAGCAAGCAAGCAAGCGTCTGGTTCTCTATTGTCGACACTTGCAGCGTGTTGCTCAAGAACATAGGCGTAACAACTGTGACAGTTGTTAGTTCACGCTTGCCCTGTGCATGCCTGTGCGTTCATTTAGGGCGTCCTTCTTTGTGCTTCAGCGGCACGCTGTAAGTATCGAGCTGCTTCTGGTTCTTCGTGTGACATTTCGATTTGTTGTTATCGTATTCATTTTTTAGCCCTGGCGCCGAAACTGTGAGTTTTAGATGCGAAGCTGCTTTTGCGCTGATCTTTGTCCGTAGTTCCATTAGCAACCGTCCGCTTTAAAAAATCTACCATAGCCATCTGTAGCATATTAAGCGCGCGCTCGCGCCAAGGAGACGTCTTCTTCGTCTTCTTCTTCGACCGCCTTGATGATGATACGTGCAGAGTGCGCGCTCGCGCCAAGGCGAAGTCTTCTTCATCTTGTTCTGCAACCGCCTTGATTATGATACGTGCAGAGCACTTTAGGGGCCCGGGCTGCCGCATGCTGTCCTAGTTTGGCGCAACGCAGACAAAACCACGTGTGCTGGCACGCGCTAGCGCGTTCGGGCCTGCGTCAGGGGCTGGGTAAGACCATGTGGCCTCTCCCCCTTATACTCTTTCAGCAATCACGTGATGGCGTCTGGGAACGAGATTCTGCAGACGCGCGATGAACCCGCGTGGCGTGCCCCAACAGGAGTTCGTGACGAGTAACAGCAACAGCAACTACAGTGAATTCATGTTGTGCTCCACATGCAAGGACGCGTTAACATCGGGCAAGGTGCCCGTGATGAACGGAGCTTTAAGTCGACCCATGCGCTTCTTCGCATCCCCACATGGTTCCCTTTAGTGGGAGAGGATGAAATTTTTTTGATGTGAAGCATCTTATAGCGGAGTTCAATCCGGTGGTGGTGGTGTGCGGCGTGACCACATTTACTGCGCATGCGCAAACCATCTCGACTTCCCCCCTCCCCTCCCCCTCTCGACTTCCTCTCTCCCCTCCACTTTCCCACCCCCTCTCCACTTCCCGTCTTCCCTCCCCCTCCCCTCTCCACTTCCCATCTTCCCTTTCCCTCCCCTCTCCACTTCCAATCTTCTCTTTCCATCCCCTCCCCTTTCCCCTCCCCCTTCCCTTTCCCCTCCCCCTTCCCTCTCCCCTTTCCCCCCTCACCACTCCCCCTCTGAAACGCGGGCTCTACATGCCGAAACACTGCTTCGTATCGCCTCATGGTCCCCTTTAGCGGGAGATGGTGTGATTTTGAGATGTTGCACTCAAGCTTCACGTCGTCCTGTTTGGGTATCCCGATCCATATTACGTGGTACATGTTCGACGGTGATGCGATCGAGTGTCACCCATGGGGGCCGGGCTGCTCCAAATATGGCTAGTGGAGGTATATCGTAGCCTAACTCAGGAAGTCCTCGCCCAACTCAAGAAGTCAGCAACAGAGCTGACCCAACTTTTCTCTTTTACTTGTCTTTAAATTTGCAGTGTATGTATATATATATATATATATATATATATATATATATATATATGTATATACATATGTATATTTATATATATATATACATATATATATATATATATATATATATATATATATATATATATATATATATATATATATATATATATATATATATATATATATATATATATATATATATATATATATATACAGCCATATAAACAGCTCCTATAAGCGAGCACTGCAGTATATTGTAGGACTTAGACTATAATATGTTAAAGGCTGACTAGGGCCTGTTGATGACGCCTAAGAGCTTTGAGCGTGCAACTTTTACCTCATACAAAAGATTAGGAACTGCCGTCGAAATAACACGGAACACTTGCCAACGTCAGACTCTTTGCATGGAACTCTATGCATGGTGCATGGGGCTGGAAGGCAACGCTAGAATCAAATAAGATAGCGTGACAATGCAAGTAAAATGAACCGCTTCAGTAATGACACAGCTGAAAACATTTAAGGTTTGAGGACGGAATTCCAAAAGTAGTAATAGCTAGCGGGTTTGCGAATGCAGCTGTTTGCTTGAGATCTTTCATTGTATTTATTATTTTTTTATTTTATTTAGAAAATACTGCGGTGACTGAAGACCAGGCAGGTGGGGAACAATACAATAAAGAAATATGCAAACATAGAAGAAAAAAATCAAAGGAATAATCAAATTTACAAGAATACAAAATGGATTATACGACAAATATAACGAAAATATAACAAACCATATATAAGAATAAACAATGACAGAAGTGAAGTGTTGTCTTAAAGCACAAGGAAAAACAATATTCACATGTGTACAGAGAAAATTACACACGTTGAAACGCCTCAAGTATTGCAAACACTGAGCAATTCCAATCCGAAGATTGCATGAAGACAGAGTATAATCATTATACTAAGCACTAGAAGTACAGAGAAGTTGCACTTATGTCCCGGTTGGGATGCTCTGAGCAACGCCTTCTCGAAGTCATCAGATGAAACGACGTCAGGTGGTAAGCTATTCCACTGAATAGTTGTTCGGGGAAAGAAGGAATTTTTAAAGATGTTAGTCCGAGTAGTGTATGGAAGCAGGTTATGCATGTGACGATGCCTAGATGCGCGAGGAGAAAATGGCTGTATGTATTTATGGGCAGGAATATTCAGCTTGTCATTATAAATGGAATGCAAACATTTCAGGCATGCGATTCTGCGGCGATGTTCAAGCACAGGGATGTCGTTGTCTTTCATTATATTGTGGGAGAATCAATTGATTTAAACTTAGAAAAAATAAAACGTACAGCTCGTCATTGAACAAGTTGAAGTTTTTGAATACCTTTTTTGTAGAAAGGGTCCCAAACCACTGATGCATATTCAAGTTTAGGTAAAACATACGCCTTGTAAGAGAGCGTTTTTAATTTCGGAGGGGCTTTTTTTCAATTTGTGCCTCAAAAAAACCAAGCTTACGAGATGCTGATGGGCGGACATTTGTTATATGTGTGTACCAAGAAAGTGTGTTTGTAATGGTTACTCCTAGGTATTTATATTCATTTACTTCACGTACTGGTATTCATTGGACGTGGTAGGTAATATAGCACTGCACGGACCATTATTCTCGGTCCGGGCCCGCCGCGGGCCCTGGACACGTTCAAATTTACCCGACCGAGCCCACCCCGGCGACACAAGCGAGACCCGGCACGGCCCGAACACGAAAAAAAAAATTCGCCTACCCGGCCCGGCGCGGCCCGGCCCGACCACAGATCGGGCCCGACAGGGGCACGAGTCAATAATCTAGGTTGTGGTGCCTGAATATAGAATCGACCGCAAAGGCGCTTTAAGTGGCAAATATCTACACATGCTTGGCGCGTGCTTCAATTGCAAGCATACTTATACCTATGGTACCTTCTTGTAAAAAGGGGCTGGCTCACCGTGGAAACAGTTGATCGGACATACTAGTTATGATGAACGTTTGTACGGCAGTAGTATAGTGTACCTAATTACAGCGAAAGCTGTTATGAGATCATTTCACCGGCCGTTTTTGGCGCCGTAGTTGTCCGCCGCCGCCGCCGCCGCCGCCGGTGTCTGTAACCAGTATCGATCGAAATAAGAAAAAAAAACGAAATAAGAAAAAAATTCCAGGTTGGAACGAGGCTCGAACCTGGGCCCTCTGAGTGGGAGCCCAGTATTCAACCTCTGAGACATGCCGGTGCTTGAAACTGCTTTGGAAAAAGGTCCTATACAGGCTTCATGTCGGGAAGGAACCACATTAGCATATGCAATATAGCGTGGTAGAAGAGTAAAATAAGCACCAAGCGTCGCACAACGCGAATTCTGTAACGAGGCGTCACACAATGCGAATTGCGCAACGAGTAGGTTGTGAAATGCTTCCAACCCATTACAAAGATGTCTGCCATAATTCTTCGTCGTCATCAGGCACAGCATCAACAAAGTGCGCGTTTAGCAGGTACCACGGATATCCGTAAAATGAAAAGTGGCACAGTGCCGGCTGCCCTATATCTCAAAAATTAGAATGATTTAGAGCGTAGTGGGTTCCTCGCAAGTGCACTTGTATTGGTTGCCAAGGAAGCCTATAAGCGCAGATCCATTTCCTCGGGGTCTCAGTAAAATTACAATGCTTTATAGCGTAGTGGGTTCCTCGCAAGTGCACTTGGATTGGTTGGCAAGGAAGCCCATGAGCGCATGATCCATTTCCTCGGGGTCTCAGTAAAGTTATTCGCCCCCCCCCCCCCCGTCTCTCTCCCACGTCAACGTATGTTATACAGCATGACGGGAGAGGGAAATAGCGAGCGGGCGTCACCCAATGCAAATTACATAACTGGTGGGCCGTTTAAAGCTTCCAACCCATTACAAATGGCTGAGCCATAATTCTTCGTTGTCATCAGTCGTCGCGTCAACAAAGTGCACATAATGCCTTACAGACGTGTAGCTGGTGCCTCGCTTCTCCGCAGAATGACAAATAATGGCTTAGTAGGTGCTTCCCAACTTGTGGGTACCTTTCTAGTCTAGTTGTATTGTAGCCCCAAGAGAGCTTACAACAGGCTCTAGAAACGCCGCTCTTCCAGCTTTCGCTGTGACTGTGCTGCGGTTTCAGCGCAGGCCTGGCGTTTTTTTTCTAGAAATACAATCGGAATCATCAATAGCGTTTTGTAGCAGATATCGTAGGAAGAAAAGTGATTTGCAGCCTGAGTCCAGTTTTGATAAGAAGCGCAAAAAAACCTTGGGTGCAGAGAACAGAACGCTCTCTTCACTTTGTTTTTATTGCGCTGTCTATTGAAATTTAAATGGACACGAAAGTGAAACAATTAGATTGTACTCTGAGAAATCTAATGTCGTTAGTTCCACCGACACAGTTGCATTAATAAAGGAGAAAATCAAGGTAAGAGACTCATTTGTAAATTTTGCGCCAAAATCTCCACGCATAACAACACGTATTTCAAAGCGGATTTTTGGTATTTTGGCGGCTTTGGCTTGTCGAAATTTCCTGATGCTTCGTATGTTAAGTCTATGCCCCCTCCCCCCCCCCCGGAAGACAATGCACTTCTTTTTTACCGAATATGAACTGCGTAGCACCTAGCAGACACCAACAAATTCTATGAGGCGTTTGATGCACATCGGAATTTCAAGGTGGCGTCACCAGCCGTAATTTCTTTTTGCGCGTTTTTGCACTTCCCATGCGTTTCCTCGCAGCAGGCGTGGTGATTTTGTAAGTGTGAAAGTGTAATTTACTAACACGCCAAAAGTAAATTTTTTTTCCTTTGGTGTTCCTTTAAAGCATGCTGTAACGAGAAAGCCAACCGTGCACCCTTCTGGATATGTAGCACCTATCTTCACAAAGTAGCACCTTGCCACATCAAGAGAAATAGAGGAAAAAATCAAATTTATTACATTTGTTATAAATACACTAACCAAGATAAAATTATAACGAACTGCGCGCACCACGAGCACTTTGGGAATATGTATAAGAAGCCGAATGGAAAAAAAAACAACTATTTGTCATAGAAGTCTTTTCATATATCACACCGCTGCTGTTATATACAGTCTGTAGGTGAATGTGGCATAGTTTATAGTTAATTTGTTCGCATGTTATTATACAAAAAATCAAATTATAAATTGATTCCGCTATAAGCACACCATGCGCCGTTGCATCACATGTCCTGCCACGCATGTCCTGCCAAGTTTATTGCACTGCTTGCGCTAGCCGCAGGGGCGGACATCTGCTTCGGCAGTCGTAGTTTTTAACTTCCACCACTGGAGCAAATTTAGGATGTTCTTTTGGACCTCTGCACAATGAAAATAGCTGTCCAGCTGATCGCTTTATTTCTCTCGTTCCCGATCGTTGTGCCACTCTTCAATATAATCTATAAATACCACTGAGGGCTTCTCCTTGCAGTTTTCAGCAGTGTTTGTTATGCACAGCTTGCACAGGGCTCTTTTTTGTCCATATTTTAATGCTGTATGCCTTCCTAACGATGCTGCAACGCTAGAAGGTGGCCTACGCTGGTAAGACAGCAGTGGTAGGACTGGCAATAGGTGGACGAAGTGATTGCGATCTATTTTCGGGGTTCATTCCAGTTTGGTAATAAAGGTGCGAATAAGCTTACCGACGCTTACTCATTGGACGCATATGATTCGAGGTAAGGGGACATCCCCCGGCATGGAATTCGTGATTCTTATTTCAAGCAAGATATTTCATCAAGCTAATATACTTTGCCTTTCATTATGAATATACATGTTTCATGGACTTATGCTATTGCTGGACATTCCGACGCTGTTGTGGCAGTGCCATGTAGCTCTCGCACTATATCGTGCAGGGGTCTCAAACACTCGGCCCGCGGACCTCTCACTACCGGCCTGTGGCCCGGACATGACTGTATTTGTCCCATTTTTTAAAATTTATATATAAGTACGTTCTTGAGCTATACAGGCATGACAGATCTAAAGCATTTTTTTCGTGAGGCACCGCCTGTGTTGATACCTAACCGTGAAGCAAAACTCTATGCTGCAGAATTGGTGTCCAGATTTTAGTCATTTTGGGGATAGGTATGGATATATTGGTGTAAAGTTGCCGCCAAATACCCTTCAGAAATGACCCATATATGAAATCTTAAAGATGTCTTTAAAATGCAACGTTATCTGACATCTGGTAGAACATATTCTCTCTCTTCCACCCAGCTTTACTCCAACCTTCGTCACTGTCCGGACCCTTGCGGAAGTAAATTTTCGTGAATGCGGCCCGTTAGCTGACGCGAGTTTGAGACCCCTGATACAGCGGAACAAGGCGAACGCTCAGAAGGTAACAACGTGGGCACACAAGGCAGGCTGTGCATGCCCATCTCGCGTCACATGACCATTGGTAGCCTAGACGGAGCCACGGAAAAAGAATGTCTTTATAAGGATTTTATGCAACGAGACTGCGTGCAGTCTTTCCGTTTTAGTGGAGGGCTGGAATTTGCAAGAACGTATCCCCGCCTTGGGGCTAAGTGATCGCACTTGTGATGAGACGTTATAGGTATAAATTTATTATGTTACATTTATTGCTGCGATTACAGATTAATATATGGGATATAAAATAATAACGAACGCAATTAAAGAAGCACGTGTCAGCTATAAAAGCGCCTGGTCTATTTACTTTCAGCTCGCCCGTTTCAGATAAATCAAGTAGCCCCGTATGCAAGAAGCGAAAGATGATCAGTACTTGTCGCTCATAAAACTTCAAATAGCTTGCCTCACATAAAAAAAAAACAATAGTTTTATCGAGATAAAATGTGAAACGTATAAGTCCGCGCAGCGTATGAGGAACACACTTGAAGGAACGGACACTAAACAAAAAAACAAGTCTTCTATTACCAGTAAATTACTCTTAAATATCCATATTCACCACGCTCGCTGCGAAAAGTCTTGCTAACCGAGAAACACGCGCAAAAAGAAAATGCGGGTGCCGACGCCACCTTGAACAAACACCGTGACGTCACAGATTCTGACGGCGTCTACTGGTATCTACGTAGTTCCTAATCAGTGAAAATTAAGTACATTAACCTCTGAGAGGGCCACAGACTTAATATACGAAGTTGCACGATGTTTCGTCTAACCAATGTCCCTAAAATACGACAAATACAGTTTTAAATTTGTGGCGTCACGCGCAGAGATTTCGGCGCGTAATTTAAAAATGGAACTTTGCCTTTGATTTTCTCCTTATGATGGCGAAATTAATGACATTCGAGTTTTCAGAGTACACTTTATTAGTCTTAACAGATTCAATGCATCAGTTTAGTGTCTCTTTAAGAACTGAGCAAAGTCCAAGCCCGGTCCGATCCGAGCCCACCACCTCAAACCCGGGCCCGGCCCTAAGCCCGGAGCTTCAGATTCGAGCCCGGGTTGGGCCCGCCGTGAAATTTACTTCACCCTGCCCGGCCCCGACTGTGGGCCGGGCCGGGCCCGGGTTTTCCGGTAGGCCCGAGCATGTGCAGTGCTCTAACACATACATACTTCATACGATGGCCACATTTACCAAGTATACCCATTAATTTATCAGTACACACGACAAATACGCCAGATTTAACTGGGTGGTTGGCATGCTGTCATAAAGTGAAGTTAGAAATTTATTCAACTCGTTACTACTAGTTATGCATTCGGGTGATATATTTCGTTCGGCAATCGCTGGCTGGAAGAAAGGATATTAACGATGTGAACGAATATAAATAGGTGGCTACGAATATATATTTTAAAATCATAGCTGCCGAATAGAGAAAATTATGAGGGAAATTCACGATCAAGTACTGCGTCATTGAGTGTTTGGAGGAGTTTTCATAAGATATAAAGAAAAGCAGAGAGGGGGAATCGCATATGAAAAGTGAAAACAAAGATGACCGTGTATATTCACTTAGAATAGTAAAAAAGATATCACAAGAAATAATGAGTGCTATAACAGAAAGGGAACCGCTTTACAATTTGGAGCCAGAGCTGAATGAACGCAGATAAAAACACATTGCAGTAAACATTCACAAAAGGGAGGAGGCATGCGTCTATCGTAAGAAAAATCTGAATATGAGATTTACTGTACTGACTTGCTGTCTTGATATGAGAAAGAGTCGACCTCAAACGCATTTAGCGCGCTTGCGTTTTCAGGTTGGCTTTGCTGCACGATTCGATGACTTTGCTAGAAAAAAAAAATGTTTTGTTGAATTACAGAAGGAAAGCATTTCATAACGTCGTGCCTTTAGCCTTTTCTTGAATAGAGTGAATGTTCGCGAAAAGTGCCAGGACTAAATGGAGCGATGATGCGAGCTGGCGCAAGACGTGCCGTTGACAATACTCGAGAAGCTCCTTGAACGCTTTTTTGCGAGACGAAGTTTACGAGATTACAGAAAAGTATCCATTTCGTTTTGTTTGCGCTAAATCTTTCAACACCTGGAGCAGTGTGTCAGAACAGAACGAAAACCAAAAACGAAAAACGAAAAAAAAACGATATTTTTTGACCGGAACGAGAACGTAACCCAAAAATCATCTATTCCGTTTCGGAGTGACCCTGAAATTTTTTTAATTGTTTTTCGCGTCACGAGAAAACATGCAAGCCGGAACAACTGATGTCATGCAACGCGAGCAATTATGAATATCTCAGGGTAGAGTATTAGCGCGTACCTCACGCAGGAATTCCAAATCAAAGATTTGTTTAAATTGTGCGAAAATCAAAAGAGCGGCAACCGGAGATATTTATATTAACGGAAGTGGACTTTTGCGCGGTTTTCACGCAGGCCAGCGTGAAGAGGACATTGTAGGCGCTGAAGTTGGTTATAGCGAAAGCTTTTTGAGATCACAACAGCCGATTTGTTCGTCGTAGTTGTGCGCCGCCGCCGGTGTCCGTAACCGCTATCGCGTGAAATAAGAAAAAATGAAATGAGAAACAAATTTCTAGGATCGGATGGGACTTTAACCCCCGCCCTCTACATGGCAGTCGAGTATTCGACCGCAGTGCCACGCTGGTGCTAGTAACTCTATACAGGCGTCACGTCGAGTAAGGAATCGTGTTAACATAGGTAATGTAGCGCGGCAGAAGAGCAAAATAACAACCTGGCATCACACAATGCGAATTGCGCAACGAGTCGGTCACTGAATTCTTCCAACCCGTTACAAAGGCTCAGCTGTAATTCTTCATCGTCATCAGCCACAGCACAAAGTGCACATAATGCCTGACAAATGTGTAGCAGGTGCCACGATTCAGCGAAGAATGACGAAAAATGGCATAGTGGGTGCGTCGCTACTTCAGAAAAATACGATGATTTATGGCGTTGTGGGTACCTTTCATGTGTTCTTGTATTAGTTGCCCTAAGAGAATCTACAACGAGATCTAGAAAGGATGCTCTTACAGCTTTCGCTGTGATTGTGCTGCGGGTTCCGCGCCGGCCTGGCGATTTTTTTTTATCAGAACAGCAGTCTCGCACATCAGAGAGTACACTCAATGACGTGCTCCTTCTGATATCGTGCTCGCTCCCTTTACGAAAGGCATTGAGGCCGTTAAAAAAGTCGTAATGAACTTTTCAGAAAATAAATACTATGACATTGAAGGGTGTGCTGAGGAATTCGAGGTACAGTTACTTCCACTCCTCTGAAGAACCCTGTCCCACTTTCTTAAGAGGATGGCAAGTAACTAATCCCAAATTCAATGTTTTTTTTTATGATTACCTTGCCTTGACATTTTTGCATACAGAAAAAGACCGTTACGAACCGTTATGGTACATTTTTTTTTTCGTACCGGAACAGAAACGGAACGGAACTTTTTGCGGTGAAACAAAACTAAAACCGAAACCACAAATATTTCGTTCCGACAGCCTGGCCTGGAGACGCCTAATTCTATGAATTATGGTGTAACACACGCGGAATAATGGTGTTCAGGAGCGCGTGGCATCGACACTGCGACTACATAAACATCGCAAGATTTAGAATGAGCGAAGAGAATGTTGCAGTTTTACAACGACGCTTTACATGACTCATAACCTCGGATTTCATCGCCTGCAACGCCATTACAGTGAACAGAAAACCACCCACGTATTCAAGCAAAAGGTGGCATCGGCCGTATGGGAAGCACAGTCAATTGCAAATCTAAATATGGACGGAAACAAACTTGAGACTGTCGCTCCACGAAATGAATAGCCGATAGAAGCAAGAAAACCAAATGATACACATGGTTTATAAATGAAGCATAAGTTAGTTCGGAAATACGCCTGCAAGAGTTTAGAAAAAACTTTTGAAGCGACGAAGCGTGGAATATGTTTCAGCTCCACAAACGTGACACCGGGGGACTGACGAAGCATGCAGTGTTGGCCGGTTTTCAGCTTCATCGGCCCTGCGTCGCATTGTCTTTCGCGGTCTAGCGCGCGTTCTCACTTCTTCCGAGCTTACAAGTCAGCGTCCATCGCGGAAAAAGCGTTTCCGGAGCCAATGCGCCTTTCGCTCTCTCGCGCCATTTGGCGCGCGCTGATTTGGCGCCGGTGAAATGCCTGTGGGAGAAGCAATAGCGCCCTCGCTGAGGCGGTGGCGCCCTCTCTTGCGCTGAACCGACTTTATTCATTTAAATGAGAGGCTGACTTGCCGGAAGTTGTCTTTGTGTTAGACACCACAGTGTGCTACGAAGTAAGCTTTACAGCAGAACGCTTGATATTTGAAACCAATTTTGAGACGGAATTTCACAAAGTTCTGTGAATACATGCGGTTAAATCCTGATTATTCCTCTAGTACAAATCAGTTTAAATCGTGTTAGTTTATTCTGAATCGGCTTTGACTGATTCGGCACTTGTTATTTAGCATAGTTTGACAACATGAATTACCGTGTCCACGACATGAGACGCCAACAAGCCGAGACCCTCAGGTGCTTCGTCCCTAAAATGGTTGACAATTCCGTCTACAATGCGCTATACTAGGGGGCAGCGCAAGCCATCCAAACACTGGAGCCTCAATGGAAGCGTTACGGGTCGTGCTTCGCAGAAAAGGTGAGCGGTTCACTAATAACAGTTGCTGGGGGTTCAAAGGAAACCACGGCATGATTATGCGGCTCGTCATCGAAGTAGACTCCGGATTAGTTGCGACCAAGTGGGATTCTGTAACGTGTATGCAAAGTCTAAGCACACATGTGTTTATTGTACTTTGCCGTATCAGAAATGCGGCCGCCGTCGCAGCAAATAAGGACAATGATTCAAAGTATTACGAGCTGCACTACGTTAGAGTGGTAAGCTGCCACTGAATTCTTAAGCGGCCTTCCCGCTTGCGGCCGCTCAAGGAAACTGCCTTGTCAGCGAACGCTGAAGGCGAGCACGAACGGGGGTGCGAATGGAGCCAACTGTACCAAGGTTCTCAAGTAAGGCTATTTGTTTTACTGACAAGAGTGGCACAAGTTTCCCTATCATTTGTTTGTAAACCAGGAGGCTAAGGTTCATACCCACATCATTTTCGAAAGTCCTGAGAAGGCATCAGTGGCATAAGCACTGAACTATAAAATAAGCAATAAAATATTACGCTTTAAAGTCTCTCTATACCCGAATGATGACGCCTAAAAGGGTAAGAACTGCCTTACAAATAAGAGAGAAGACACGCTAATGATAGACGTTTTTCTTGACAGACGGTGCGGGAGATCAGACGCAAGCTCCAAGAGAGACCCTCTGAGAGAGAGAGAGCGAGTGGAACTTTATTCAAAGTAAAGGGGAATCTAAGGCGCACTATGGCTGGGGTCCTACGCCCAGGGTTCCACTGGCCTTGGCCGCCCGCAGGATTTGCTCCAAGAGCGCGAGCTGCACTCCCGGGTCCAAGCTGGCACAAGCCTGCGAGAGTAAAACCAAAACAAAACGCCGCAGTAAAGAAAGACAATGAAAATTAAGGTTAGAATAAATATGAGATTTAATAATAGTATTAGCGCGAAAGTCCCCAAATTCAGTTGTGTGAGTGAAATCAGAGGTTTTATTGTACTCGGAAATTAGCGAAGAGGTTTTAAAAAATTTCCCCGAAAGATCTCTTCATAGACCCGCGTAAATCAGTCTCACTGGCGCGTTACAGAGTGGTACTGATCACCAGTTCTTTTGTCGTCGCATACTCCTATGTTTTAGCCAACTGCGAAAAGATAGAAGCGAGGTTGTAAGAACGAAATTTTCAGTCAGCATGAAACGATGAAGGGCCCAGTACAAAAGAAAGTCACGTCTACTTCACTCTCTTTGTGGTAGCCGATGATCACTTTTTTCCTAAAGGTAATCGCAATACTCTGGTCGGCGCTCCTGCATGAAATAGATGACTCCCTTGCTCCAAGGGAGTAAGTCATGGACATGCATATGCAGGGTGATTTTTTTTAAATGAAAGCCTTACTGTCTGCGACCTAAATACAGTTCGCTGGTTTGGCGTGTGCATAAAATGATATACCGAAAGGTACCGGTTGAGAATATATAGATTGCAGTTGTAAAATGCGCAAGTACGCACGTATTATGTGATGACTTCAGTTACAATATTGCTGAAATAGCGCGTCGAAACCTCTACAAAAACGCAGGGTTCTGAAAAATTTAAAGTATTGCCCTCCAAGCGAATCATTGACAGTTATGAGAACGTTTGACAATGACAGCGCTGATAAGTTTACAAATATTTAAACGTTGGCAAGTGAGCGTTGTAGATTCCTACGACTGCATGTACTGCAGGAAACGTACGCTTACTAGAGAAATGAGCATGCATGGTGTTGAAGAGGTAGCATGCATGAAAAAGTAGTAGGGCGCAGAAAGGTCTGCTTTCGCCTACTTTTTACTCGTGCCTTTCTTGCATAGTTTGCGCTGAAATGTGTCCGTCGGTTTCAACCAACTCGCCAGCAACAAGTCTTAGTCATGCATGGTGTTGCACGCTCAGGCGATCGGGAACAGATTTAGCTGGATGACCGTGAAAACATGTGCCGCAAAGCTGTCATGAAGGCCCAACCGCATGCACGCGACCTTTGAGCGACGGCGACGAGTGACAGCGACAAACGGGCTCTATCGGGCTGTCGTGTCGCGACGGGAGCACCCACATGTTCGCGACGAAGTGTAACGGTTGGTCGATTGAAAACTACTGCGTGCGCGCAGGTAAATTTCGAAAAAGAATTACATAGTAGATAATACATGCGAAATGTATTATTTTTTTGTGCGAGATAAGGAAGCCATAAAATAATTTCGTGACTTTCTTTCTTCGCAATCTTTTGTTTAACCGCGACAGCAGTATTTGCTGTGCTCTAGAGGGGGAGCCCGGATGCGTAGGCTACTACGTCGCACTTTGCAAGCTGCGTTATGTTAGGATTAGTCCACGAGGCGCTTCTAGATAACGTTTCCTCTTGCTGTCATTTAGCGTTTAAGAAAAGCCGCAGTGCCTCGCATCGCTGCCTCGGAAGATGAAGGGCTACCTCACACGACGCCTATGTTGACATTGCAGCAAACGACAACCAGTGCAACAAGCTACTAGCAAAAGATAAAAACTAAATACTAACTAATCGTTAAGGAGAAGTAGAGCTCAGGAGCTGGAGCTGATTGCAAGAACGTTTACTTACATGACTATTCGGTAGCGCGTTTTCGGAGTTGGTTCTCTGTTGGAGAAAACCGTTGAGTTCAGGACAGTCCAATCAACAAGTTTCTTCATCTCCGCCCCCAAAGAGGAAAGGTCAAGCACTGCCTCCTTCCCACCCCAGGAAAGAGAGAAATGGCGCGCCCGGCTCGACGGACGGTGCCCGGGAGGTGAACAGAAGACACAATAGGGAGCCATACACACAGTGAAGGGATAGCGTTAGCGCTAACTCCTGATAACTGGCCGTGCTGCCAGGTGCAGTCCTTCCTTGTCTCGAAGCGGCGCGGGCGCTGCCGACAGCCAGCTCCTGCCCGGTCACCAAATAGTAAATGCACCGCGGAGTGCGACAAATATTCCCGATGAGGAATCTCAGGCGCTCGGCTAATTGTCCGGTGCATCTCGCTCTAGGCTGAACAAAGTATTACACAAGTGACTGCTTTTTCCGAACAGCCATGGCGGCAAACAGCTTACTTCCAGGTAATGAAAGCGTCAAACTCGGTCATGTGTGTCCGTGGCGATGAACGTGGGGAACTGACAGCTTCAAAGGGTTCAGGACACAACTGCCGTGTTGTCGCTATATCAGGTACCCTTCGGGGGAACGTTGACGATGCAGAAAACAGGGCAGATGCCGTCAACTCATTCCCAATTTCCAGCGGCGCCAAGCCTTGCAATCCGATCATCACAGCCCGTCCGCCGCTCCAGGAGGTCTCGAAGGGGACGCAGCGCCAAAGCACACCGGAGAGGCCGCAGACCTGCTTCCTTGTTTTGGGTCTCACGTAGTCTGAGCCCCAGTTTTGGAACTGAGAAACGGCTTGCAAGTGCCGGAAATGAACCATCCGAACTCAAGACACAACAAACAGAGAGCACCCAACTGACATTGACAAATGCCAGGCCACAATCCCTAATCAAAACATCTTCGAAAATTACACTTACGTTCTCGCTCGTAAAAGTCACGGATCAATTAACAAATGTTATAAGCAACACAGACACACTAAACATGAACGAAATCAATAGCCTAACGTTTTTGTGTTATTTCCAGAGAAAGCCACATCCTGTAAGGCACGCAGGTGCAACGGGTAATACAAAAATGAGAGGAAGTGATTTATAAAATACGCTAAATGCATGTAATGAACACAAAACGCAAAAAGGTATGTAAAGTTACTTTGGTGTTAAAGTGGATAGGCACGGCTGAGACCAGCAGCGTTTCCGCTATCTTGCCTAACATCGTGGGCCAAACAACACACCTCAGCTGTTGCGACATGGCAAATTTTGCCCATCACTGTGTAGCCGGCGGCACGCAATTGCCCAGGAACATCCCTGAGATGGCTCAAACCCTCCTTCCAGATGAAGGAAAAGACAGCAGTGCCTACTAGGGTGTGTAACCTTGATTGCCCTCAAAAAGAAGATCCATAATTCCGAAGCATAACGATGCGTCATTAGAGCCGAATGTAAAGACAAGATCCGGACCTGTGGCCTCGTAAGGCACTGAACGCAAGGAAAACAGAGTAGCCGGCAAACAGGCATTGCAGTCTGTCAGGCTCACACCACATAACCCTTCTGAATAAGGCAACACGAGGCCGGACTCCCGTTTTTCCTTGAGCCTCGCTAGGGGGGTTCCTAGTGACTTGAAAATTTCGTCGCCAGCGCATTCGTCGCGGCTATCGACTTGCGGGTCAGCAGCGTTTAACCCTTCCTGAATCGCACAGCGCTTCATCTCAGGCGAGGACTCTCGACCATCGAACGCGTCAAAGCTGCAATCGTATGGTCACCAACGCAAAAGCTCTACTTTCTCAGAAGCATATCCGAGTCGTTATAAGAGGGAACATGCTTGCGCAGGTTTTGCGACACGGCAGCGTCCGTTGCGAGCAGTCCGAGAGGACCCTCACTCTCCACGCGGCTGTCAACTTGTGGATCAGCACCGTTTAACACTTCCTGAATCGCGCTGCTCTTCACCTCAGGACAGGACTTACAAGCTGCCGGACGCGTCAGAGCTTCAACCGTATGGTCACCAAAAGAAAGGCCCTTCTTGCTCAAAAGCATATTCGAGTCATTCGAAGAGGGATTATGCTTGGGCAGGTTTTCTGACACGGCGAACATTCCGAACGGTCCCTCAAATCTCCACATGGCTATCATCCTTGGATCAGCTCGTTGAACAATACCAACGTACCATGCACCCTTCTTTGATCTCGGCTGCGGCCTGGAGCTGTAGGCATCGGCAGTGTGTGCACCCTGAGGTGCTCAGGTATGCACGCCGAGCTCTACTACGTCCGCCAGGCTCGCCTGTCCATTCAGCAGACCCTACCGCACCACCTGCTGCTGGTTTAAGCGACTTTTAGGCGTTCAATTAACACTTTCAGTCAGTGGCTCAATATCTTGCTAGTTTCAGTTATGTGGGACCTGCTTCTGCACATCCCCTGTTGAAAGATTTACCACACGACACGAGCAATGCATACGACGTTCACCTATCGCCGCCATTGGACGACGAAATAAAGGACGCATTAGACGCAACGAAAAATGTTTCGGCCCCCATTACAAACAAGACTTTGTAATGCACATTACAAACTCTTGGCCAACATCCTGCTGCTCCGAATCAGTCAGTCTATGCCATTTATAATCGCTCCCCACGAATTTTGTTCCATTCCAGGGCGAGAAATTGACACCCATACGTGGTTAACGCGCGACATCGTCCAGTACACCACTGGTCGATGTGCCCAATGGCTGCTGGTTTCCTTAGATCAGGAACAGGTTTTTGCTTTCATTGAGCATGACTATTTACTAAATGTTTTAAATGCGTTCGCTTTCCCGGACAAATTATTTCACCTCATTCACGCCATATATGCTTATTCAGAAAGTACCCTCTACCTAGATTCCCGTGAGAGTCAGCCCTTTCAAGTCACGCGAGGGGTCCATGAGGCGTGTTCTATCCGTCAGTTCTATTTGTCCTTGCATTCGAACCCTTCTTAAGGTCCTTAGAACGTGACCCACAGATTCGACGCTTACACATACCTGGTGATACGCAAGTAAATGTCACTGCATAGGCTGATGATGATACTCTATGTGCCCATAATGAACAGTCGCTGGAGGATGCCGTTTGTACTTTTCATCATTTCGGCATAATCTCAGGTGCAAGGTTAAACTTCTTGTAAAAGCCATGATTTCTTAATTGGCAATCCCACTTACTTTTCGACCGACGTGGTGCTAGACGGCGCCCTTGGAGTCGTTGTTGTTGCTCTTGTCTGCCTACCATCACGATCCATGTTGATCACTTTCATCTGTAACCCACTGTGTTTCATTGCATCTATTGTATCATCGTATCCATTGTTTCATGGTATTCCACTGAGTTGTTTTGTACTCCATGTCACATATTACTCGTGCATATTAGTGTAATGATGTGTTCTCTACAAGATAGTGATGTTTGACGTGGCACATAGCTGTACCGATGTGTATGGACCCCTGATTACCATAGCGCTATCAACCGATGAACCTCCGCAGCTTCGCCCACTCATCATCATACACTCCGTGGATATGCTGTGATTTTTTGTACATAGTGTAAATAAGCTTTTTATAAACAAGTATGTTAACCTGTCGTTGTATCTGGGCTGGCAAAAAAGAAATATAGAGCAAATCCACACGTTTTTTTTTTGCTTTCGTATAGGCCTGCTTAGTCAACAACGACAAGTGATCTGGTTGGAACGAGGCAAGTCATGGCAAAGAACAATGAACGCTATATTATAGGCTTCATAAAAAAAACATAAAGAGTATATAAGCATACTTTAAAAACTTTGAAATGGCCACGGAAATAAAATGCTCGAAAGTGCTTTAGAGCAAAACATGACCCATGATATTAGGTTGTTGCCCTTTAAATATAGGCGTGCGCGGGGATCCCCATCAGGGGGAGGTGAAGGTTCATCGCAACGCCCCCCACCCCAACTAACTCAATCTACGAGGCAGATTTTGCGCCGCTCCCCTTTTAGATGATTTGGGCGCTCAATATATGGGTTACATTTGCACCCTCTCTTAGATGACTAGGGGGGGCGGTCGCCCCCCTGCCCCACCCCACTGTACGGACGGCTTTGCCTCTCAAGATGCACTTTTAGGCAAAATTAAAGGGATTTTTTAACGAACATTGACTGAATAATGCTGTCCTGGCATTTTTGTTGATCAGACGTAAAATACTTCAGTGGAACTCGCATGGTTTCTTGTAGTGATTGCTGCGGGTGCGTTTGATGCGATGTAGGAGATGGCACGTCTTTGGCTCCAGCAGTAGTGTGCCGTGTTTAGTGCTACTGCTGTTACAGCCAACCGTACTTTCAATCGTCCATTATTTACAGTGTCCTATGGTAGAGCACCCATATTTCTCTGAATCGTATGTAAGTCAAGCGCCTCTTTGATAATTGTGTATAGGTACAGCGGCATTCAACTGCGACAACTTTACAGAAACCCGCAAAAACCTCTTCCACAGTAAGGCACAAATTAAGCTAGCTCATTTCAAGTTTTCTAGCAAATCACACAATCTAGACAGTGATCTCAGTCGCTCCCTTGACAAAAGCAGTTCCATAGCTACGTACATATTTTTATGTACTGCAGTTCACAAATCGGGCTGCGGCGTATGCAAATAATTAAGTAAACAAACAAACAAATGAACAATATTATTAGCAGCACTGTGCTCTCGCCCGGTTGAAGCTCCGTCCGACAATGCACTCTCTGCGCAATCGGCTTCCTGTGGCCTTCACAGTGGCACCAACACAGAGTGCCACTGTAGTTCCTCTGCCAAGCATATCCGGTCGAGCACTTCCTTCCTCTTTTATGAATATCCCGAATATGTCTTCTAAAAAAAATGACGGTTCTGGTTAGAGTTAAGAGTTATATTAGATGCATTTGATATGGTGGCAAAACTTAAATCATTGTGAGGGCCAAGCAAGGAGGTTAAACCTCCTTGGGGCCAGGTAATTGTCCGGAAAGTTATGGGAATTAATTCATTGAGTTCATTGAAACATTGTGAGCAGCTGGAATCATTGCACCACTTGACAGAGGAGATCTCTACCAGCCGCTTTTTGGTACTTGGCCTCCGAGATCCGTTTCGGCAGCGCGCGAAACACAATGTTAAACGAAGGCATGCATCAGGGTTCTGAGAAATTGCAGCGCAAAAAACACACGGACGCAACGAAAACGACAAGGACTTGGGCTGAACTTGCAACAACTTTTATTGTAAAAAATTACACAGACATTCGTACTTGCTGTCCGAAACGGACATCATCAACTACAAAGTCGTAAGTACGCTGTGTCTTTATCTGAGAGGTGTATGGATGGCAGGCTTACACATCCTTCCCTGACATAGGAAATACGTTCTGCTTGTACGATTTCTCGGGTAATGCGGGTTTTTGCTCGTAAGCACAGGATTGTTTGAGGTGGGATGACCAATCTTGGCAGTTTATTACAATGGCCAGCCAGGAAACTGAACATTTTTTGCCTTGCGAGCATTTTTCACGTTGTTGGCGTGCTCTCTGAAACTATCGTGCACGCATCTTTCAATTTGGCGAGCATACACTTTTCCGCGCTTTAAAGGAATTTCATACATCACCGCTTCTGGGCATCCAACAAATGGCCGCCAGTGCTTTATACCGCACACCTGCTGCATCCTTGCCTCCGGGTCAACCATTCTGCAGAGATTAGACAGCCTGTGCAGTGCCCTGAGTATGCCTCGCATTATACCGGTGGACCACCGTTTCCAGGTTCCGTGAAAGATTGTGCGTACACATAAAAATAGAGAGAGTGAAAGAGGTAATAAAGTGAGAAGAAAAGGCAAGGAGGCCAACCAGAATAAGTTACCACAGCCACCTTCTGCCTGAACGGTGCGCTGGCTTCACACGTTTACGGGTGACTGCGCATTTTCTCGAGAAGACTCTCTGCGATCGAAATGAGGAGGGTCTGGGTATACCCAGCGTTGCGCAGTCTTTCAGTGTGAAGCTATGACTTCTGAAAAGTCTTCGTGTGGGTGCCTGTGCGTCTCTGCGTCTGCGTCTCTGTGTGTGCATGTGTGTGTGTGTGTTGAGCTGTATTTTTTCAACGTTATGTAACAAGAAAACACAACTGGCGACTCTAATGCACCAATTAAGGCACACGAATTCCGGCGTGCGAGTGCCACTACCAGGCACCTTAGACAAGGATTAGGGTCGCTTCCACAATCTTTTATTTTTTCACGGGGAGATTTCGTTTGTAAGACATTCACTTAAGGCAGAAAGGTCAGGATATGCGCGGCCTGAGAAAAGGGGGTGCCGCTGCTCGTGAATTGGTCTGGCGAACCTGGTAGTGTTCACTCAATCGAAATTCGCGAAAATGTGTTGTGTAAGCAGTATCGTTAAGAAATGTCCTGTCATTTCGAGCAAACAATAAACATATTTCGATTTTATTTTAGGGGCGAAGCTCCTTAAGGCGGCACCCGTTCGTCCCTCGTAGTCGTAGTCGTAGTGCGTAACCAGTCTTACGCTTTGACCTCCAATGTGGGGCCGGTGGGAGATTTTTCCTGTGTGTTGTTGAACAATAAAAAATTCGCAGCGGTAGCTAAAAGCCGACTTCTTCTGTCTCTCATTCCCATTAGCAGCCATTCTTTACCTCCAAGGTAGTGCCTGGTGAGATTTCTCCTGTGCGTGATTAAACAATAAAAATTTTGTTCAAAACGCCGTTGATTGATGAAATAAACCAACGAAAGACGCCAGATGTTTTGTAAAAGCAAAACGGAAGAACGCCAGATGTTTCTAAAGCAAAACGAAAAGACGCCAGCTGCTTAACGAAAGACGCCAGATGTTTTCTAAAGCAATGGTTTTCTAAACAGCGTACATGTAAAATTAAAGTGAGCTGCAAGTCGTCATAACTCATCGAACCTTTAGTATAAACGCGCCCGATCTCACGTCGGTGATGATGTACTGGGCAGAATTCACGGAAGATTGACGGTTTACCGATGAACCTCCGCAGCTTCGCCCACTCATCATCATTCACTCCGTGGATATGCTGTGATTTTTTTAATTTTCACCTACGGTGAGTCCTTGAGCATGCTTAAGAAAGGCGGAAGTCTGCACTGGAATAACATCTTCAAAAGGCCATTCACGCAAAATATAACTCATAATACTACGTTGTTGCCCTCTCAATACGCATTTCAAACAAACATTAGATTAAAGATAACTTTTTCACGGTTAATGACTTAACAATGTGGCCTCAGCATTTTTGTAGATCAGAAGTTAGCGATATACTTGTGTAAAACTCGCAAGGTCTCTTAGAGCGATTACTGTGGCTGTGTTTTTTCAGAGGTAGGAGATGCCATGTATTCTTTGGCTCCAGCAGTGCTACCTTGTGGCCCCCGTTGCGGTGGTTAGTCAGCAGTCAATTGCCATAATAACGAGTTCGTCATCTCTACTTGAAGTATTACGTTTCCTCGAGCAGCTATGTCGGGATCTCTGTCTGCGAACACGCGCCTATCTATGGTACTAGCAACTAATGCTGGATACGCGTGGCGCGTTTCAATAATGTTACAACATACAAATACCTGGAAAAGACTTCCAGAACATAGAAATGCTTTTAATGAACTTGCAAAACATAAAAATGCTTAGAAAAAGGTTTAAAAATATAGAAAGGCAATAACCTGACGAAGAGGGGCATCAGCTTCGCTATTTCGACGGCTTTCAGGAGGTGGGCCTCAGCTCCTTCCCTGGTGGCATGTCATGTTAATGACTGCTTTTACTTTATTTGTAGGTTTTGATGTGGCTTGTTGATGTGTCATTCTCGTTGTATTGTTGCCATGTATTTCTACAGCTAAACTGTCGAATTCTACCATGTACCGTCGTCGTCGTCAGCGTAGTGGTAGCAGTAATAGGCGTCCCGCAGGTCGCGTGACCAGAGTTGGGGAGGGGGGCGAAGAAATCAGTAAATAAAACAATGATAATGCTCGAAATATTGATGATGATGCTAATTGGTGATGAATATTATCGGAATGATGATGAAGCTAACTGGTGATACTGATAGGAAAAAGGATGATAATCTTGCTAGCTCAATTGCACACACTAGCGCGCTTACAGCTTCGCTCTAAGGTGGAACCGCATGGCGGGATTTCAGGCGCGGTTGACACGTGGTCGGAGGAACGCCTGCGTTTATTTGACGAACGCCATCGCAGAATCGCGCCTCTGCGTCTTCCTACTCGGAGTAGAAAAAAAAATCCAGCCAGCTCCACTTCTCGAACACTGTCGAGACAGCGAAGCTTGTGCCCGTCGTTCATGAGGCTGTATCGTACTTATCTGTTTTTCAAGTCGTCCCTGCGATGGCGATTAGCTTCGGCCTCCCTTGCACGAACATCCCGGTTGGATCGGCGACGACGTGCCATTCCTCTCGTCAGCTGTCGGTGACGCTCAAGTCGGGTGGTTTTTTCACCGGGAGAACGATAAACGTTATCCATTCTGAAAGCGCAAATTTCTGAGCACTGACACTTACACGCAATTTTACGCTACATTGCACCTCACCGTCACCCCATCTTGGCGCGTTTCTCGAAGGTTCACCCCTCCACATCCTACGCCGTTGCCCTCGCATCTCGCAGCACGCCCTCGCCTATCGCAGCATGCCCTCGCCTCTCGCAGCACGGCGCAGCCGTCCCCTTCCTAGCGAGCCTGACTCTCGCCACAGTGCAAGGCCACAGACCACGCGATCAGTTCTACGCCGACCCCGGTCATGAAAGCCTCGACTGAGACACTTTCGCTGTTAAAAAGATGTTTTTGCAAATCAACAAATATCAATCAATTTATCAGTTTATAATCTGCGATGAATGGCTTCGTGCAGATCAGTCATCAATTCAAATAGTTGTGTTTCACAAGAACGAATACGAAGGAAACAATGTTGATTACTGTTCAGAGATCATTCTGTTAACAGAGATCAGTGAACAGAGATCATTCTGTTAAGACTACGCGCCGGACGCGATCGAATAGTCAAGTTTATTCTATTGCTTACGGGAGCACCAGCGACAACGCTGGAAGGTTCGATGTCTGATGTATAAGAGACGACGCGTTCCACCGACGATCAGACTACTCGACGGCCGACGACTGTTCCCGCCGCTATCTCGCCGCTATCGCAGCCTGTAACACTTGTGTTTTGAGTTTTGATCTTGTGGGCACAATTTCACCCAAATAAAAGCTCCGTATTTCCCAGGCTTGCTGCAGCATTCTTCACCGTCACAACCACGTGACAATACTATCGATAGTGGTGTGAATAATGATAATAATGATGCCGGCCATATTGCCAAAATATTTGTGATAGCCTACTGTCAGCTTCGCTTAATTTATTTTTGGCGATAGGTATAAATTAGTTCTGCGGTGAAAATGGCGGAATATGTTAATCAATAAATTCACATCGAAAAGCAACCTGCTACACCTCACAATTAACAAACTTATTTCTTGATATTTTTCCGCTTCTCATCCTCTGGTTTTTTACCACGGCTTTTGCCACGGCCACTAGCTCTGGTGGTGGTGGTGAAACTTTATTGCCCAAAAAGGGGTCCTGAAGGACACTCGGCTAGGTGCCAGGTGCAGAGGGCATGTCCCACGTTGGGACAGAGAGCCCGAAGCTCTCCGCCGCCTCACGGTCCTACTGGACAGCCCGAAGTTGATCTTCAAGTGAAGCACTTTTCAGCACTTTGTCCCACTTTTCTTTGTTCTTCGAGTAAGGGTTACTCGATGCACAACCACATAGCATATGGTTGAATTCTACACGTTCACGGCACTGTTCACATACATGTTGTCCGTCGTAGTCTGGGTGATATGCTTCATTCACCAGGGGTTGGGGTATGAGTTAGTCTGGAGCAAGCGTAACGTTACCGACTGGCTGCGCGTTAATTTCTTATCCGGGAGGGGAAACTCTCGCCGGCCTAGATAAAAGTGCGTAGTATTCTCGTTATAAGTGTATAGTTGATCCCTGTACTCAATATGCAGTGTATCGGGGAAAACCGGAGTGACGCGGTCGATGAGTCATCGCGCCGCCTCGTGTGCGGTCTCGTTGAGATTCCGCAGGCCGCCCCCTAAGCTGCCCATGTGTGTCGGGAAGCATACGATGGAGTGATCGGTGATGTTGTGTCCGCCTAATATTCGCAGCGTCGTCTTGTTTATCCCGCCCTTGTCGAAAGGTCGAGTGGCTGCTCTAGAGTCGCTATATACTGTTGTGAAGCTCGAGTCTGTGAGAGCTAGTGCTATCGCTGCTTGTTCGGCTACCTCGGGCCTCTTGGTGTAAAGAGTTAGTGAGTTGCGCGTTCGTCCGTGTCCGTCAATTACTACTACCGAGTAGGCGTGCTTTCCCGGTATGTGCGCTGCATCCACGAAAGCTGTCTGGTCAGGAAACCTCGCTGCATCTGCCGCGAGGGCTCTGGCGCGGGCCAGTCTTTTTCCGTGATTTTGGATCGGGTGTACTTTCTCGGGAATGGGAGCACTATAATTCATTCGAAAATGGTTTTAGGTAACCCCTGGACGTTGTCCCTTTCCACAATAGTGCGCAGGCCAAGCTTAACGAGAATATCTCTGCCCGCTTTGGTGCTTGATAAGCGTGCGATCTGTGCAGTGTGCTGAGCCTCAATTATATCGGCAAGGGGATTGTGCACTCCTAGCTGTAAGAGGAGAGCAGTGGAGGCATTATCCAGGAGCCCCAACGCTGTCTTGAAAGCGCGTCGTATGTGCACTTCGAGCCTTCGCCGCTCCGCTTTTTTCTAGTTCAGCATGGCAGCCACGTATGTGATGTGACAGAGTACAAAAGCGCGGACGATTCTGATAGCGTTGTCCTCGCCCAGTCCTCTGTGCCTGTTCATGATGCACCGAAACATTCCGAACGCGTTCCCAATGTTGAACGCGATGCTTTCCAGCATCACCAATTTGCAGCCGTTACACTGGATGATGAGTCCGAGGATTCGTATTTTGTCGACCGTAGGTATGCGTTTGCCGTCCGATTCGTGTAACTCTGTGCATGGAGGGAAGGGTCTAAGCCGATCTTTTGATGGGCACCCTCGTCTGTGAGGGTGGTAGATAAGCAGCTCGGATTTTCTGGAAGAGCAGCGGCGTCCCATCGGGGTGAGATGGGCTTCGGTCACTGAGATGGCTTCTTGCATGCGGGCTTCAAATTCCGCATCGCTGCCACCGGAGTTCTAAATGATGACATCCTCTGCGTAGATAGGATGCTCCACATCTGCTATTTCACCCAGTGCGCGAGAGAGCTTTGCCATAGCCAGATTCAATAAGAATGGCGAAAGTACTGAACCTTGCGGTCTTCCCTTATCGCCTAGGTCAAAGCTCTGCGGGACGTGCTCGCCTATCCCCAGAGTGGCCGTTCGGTCCTCCAGAAAAGCGTTGACGTATTGATAGAAGCGTGTTCCAAGATTGTGTTCAGATGTGGCTGTCAGAATGGCTTGATGTCGGATCTTGTCAAAAGCTTGCTCCACGTCGAGTCCTAGCAGCGCCTTGGTGTCTCGTGTGGGGCGATCCAGCAGACTTTTCTTTATTTGTAGCATGGCATCTTGCGTTGATAGACCCGGCCTACAGCCGATAGTGTGTAGGGGAAGTAATGCTTTTCTTCTACGTGTTCCGACAGGCGGTTCAGAATGACATGTTCGGCTAGCTTTCCTATGCAGGACGTTAGTGAGATCGGCCTCAGGTTTGATAGCCCCAGCGGCTTGCCGGGTTTTGGGATGAGGACCGTGTTTGCATGTTTTCGTTCTCCAGGCAGACGGCCGGTTTTCCAGGCTTCGTTAATTTGTTGAGTTAAGAAGGTGACCGAATTGTCGTCTAAAGTTCGGAGAGCTCGATTTGTGACACCGTCGAGGCCGGCTGCAGAGTTACTGTTGAGTTCGTGAATTGCGAAGCGTAATTCGCTTTCTGTGTAGTCCGGATCTAGCTCCGAGTTTGGGGCACCGTCATAGATGTTCTACTGTGAGATACTGGGTTGTCCCGGTTTAAGCGGTAGGTACCGTTTGGAAAGGTCTTGAACAAGTTCTTCGGCAGTACTGCGTTGCGTCGCGCAGTGTACTAACTTGCTGAGCCTGATCCGTTGCATAGATTTGGACTTGCTGCCATTTTTGTCGAGGAGGTGTTTTATGAGCCTCCACCCGCTCCCTTTGCGCATTTGCCCGTTGAAGGAGTTACAGATTTCGTCCCACTACTGTCGGGAAAGAACCACTCAGTATTCTTCAATAGTCCTGTTGAGTTCAGCGAACTTCTTTCGCAGTCTTCTGCTAAAACATTGGCCCTTCCATCTGGCTAGTATGGAGTGTTTGGCTTCGAGAAGGTTCGCAAGCCGACTGACCATTCTCTCCACCTAAAAGTCCGTGGTAATCGTTCGTTCTGAGGCTGTGATGTCGGCTTTGAGGTGTTCGGTCCAGCTTGCTATCGTGTGCTTTGTGTTTGCTCCTGATGAGTTTGATGGCTGCGTCCGTATTTTACGAAATTTGTCCCAATAAATTAGTTTGTACTCTCTTTGCTTCCTTCCTGGAAGCTCTGCACTAGTTCGGAGAATGTAGTGATCGCTGCCAAGGTCTATGCCCGAGTTGCACCAGCCAAATTCCTCTATGCCCTGGACGAAAGTGAGGTCCGGTGTGGTGTCTCGGCATGTAGAAGTGGCACATCTAGTTGGAATTTCCGGGTCTGTGATGAGAGTGAGTTCGAGATCGGAGGCTGTCGTATGAAGACGCTCTCCCTTGCTGGAGAGATACGCGTAGCCCCATGCCAGGTGTGGGGCGTTAAAATCGCCACCTACAATTAGAGGGCTATGTTTAGCGATGTTCGCGATTTTGCCCAGTATGCCTCTGAACCCTTGCCTCGTGTCCTTAGGTCTGCTGTACAAATTAGTGAGAAAGATGCTTTGCTTGTTCCCTACGTGGTCGTTCGGTATGATTTCGATCGCAAGGTGTTCGATATAGCAGGCTGTGTGGCGGATTTCATGACGAATGTACGGGATCTTCTTTCCAATCAGAATAGCGACGCCTCTGCCTTGCTCGTTTCTGTGGGCTTCGGCCTTATAGCCCGTAAGGGCCAGTTCGGTTGTGATTATTTCTTGGAGCAAAATTACGTGTGGTTTCTCGGCTTCCGATTTTACCATCTGCAGGAGGACCGCATTTTTTGAGGCCATCTCCCTGCAGTCCCATTGTCAGATGCGGAGATTACGTGTCCTATTTGTCGCTGCCATGTTGACCATCATAGCGCCCTTCGCTTGCAGTGAAAGCATCGCATAGAGGGCCGTGCACACCAATGTACTGTGAACTCATCCTCTCCAAGGACGGCACTACCGTATTGTTTAGATATATTTCCATTTCCTGTACACACGTGTAAACATGTCCATTTTCTCGTTCATGCGCGTAATGCTCTCGTTCATTAACCTCATATTCTCGCTCATCGCGTCCATGGCGTCCTTAACGTCAGATCGCACAGCCATTCGCGGCTGCGTTACAGTTGGTGGTTCGGGAATGCGCGTTGGTTTACTGCTGTTTGCTTTACGTGCTTCGGATAATTCCAGGATTAGCTTATTATAAGCGGCTTTTAGCTCTCTAACTCCTGTTCTAGCATAGCTATCCGTTCTTTATCTTTGTTGCAGGACTCACTTTTTTTCCTTCGGCGTGGTCATCGTAGCGCCTCTGACTTTTTCCGCCCACGTGCTGCCGCCTCCGTTGTTCTTTCTCGCGAAACGCACCCGTGATTCTGAGCGACTCCTGCTAGTGGTCGATGTCCTCGCTGGTGTGCGTCTCCGCGATCAAGAGCGGGAGTGGCTGCGTGTCGACGTCTTTGACGTACATCGGCCTCATTCCGTCTGTTGCTTTTCTTCTTCGACCAGCTGTGTCTGATCGTTTTGCTCCAATCGCGCTCGTAGTCATCGTGTTGCACTACGTATGGGGTGAGATAACGTTTCGTACACACCTTGTCCGCCGTTGCATGCAAACCTCCGCACAGCTTTCACTGCGGATTGCACGAGGGATGAGGTTGGGTTAGAAATTCCACAGCCCCGGCATTGGGTGTAGCCCGGGTCGGGGCAAACGTCCGCACGATGGCCGAGTTTGCCGCATACGTAGCATATGTCCACTTGCCTGCGATATAAGTAGCAGGGTACCAGAGTGGGCCCGTATCTGACGAAGTTTGGGACGCGAAGTCCATCAAACACAACGATAACTGAGCCTGAGTTCTTGATTCTCTTCGCCGCCAGTGCCGTGGGCTTGCGGTCGTCCGCGATGTTACTTTCAATCATCCGATGATCATCAGCAGCGTCGATGTGTCTAATTACCCCTTTGCAGATATCACTTGGGGCAGCTTCGTAAGCGCTTACTTCGTACTGTTTGCCGGCAATTTGGATAGCCCCGACGTCCGCGTACTTGTCTGCATTTTCTCCAAACGGCGTGCTCGCCACCATGATATTATGCATGATGTTGTGACAAATAATGTCTTCCGTGGTCTGATCTGGACGAAGATTTGCTGCTGTCACAAGGGCTTTGCTCACTAAGATAGGTCCGACATTTTGCAAGTCCAAGCCGCACTTTGGGCGAAACACTATCTTTATGTTGTCTTGGGGTAGGGGTGGCATGCGTGAGGCTCTGATCACCCGATTCATAATGTTAGGAGGCGTCCGAGAGGAGCTCACCTGCCCGCCGTGTGGATGGGTTTTCTTGCTATGAAGGTTGCACAGATGTTTAGGCGCGTTACTTCTTCGTTTTCGGGCTAGTCACCACTTTCCATCCCGTCTTTTCCGCTGCGAAACCCGCGTCTTCATATGCTGCGTCCTCTTGTTCATTAGGTGTGGCTGAAGTACCCGGCGTTGCTTGTAGATCCTCCGCAGAGCTTTCCATTTTTTCGGTAGTAGCCGCCATCCTCGCTTCGCGTATGAGCGAAGGGCGCGTTGGCGCCTCGCCGAGCTATAGGCCAACTGGGCGTGAGGCCTAGCTTGCCGCCAACGGGACGCGAACACAAAAGTCCGGATAAAATGCGTAAATGTCCACCCACCGGAATAAATTTGGTGTCCGGACGATCTTCGCAACTTCAGACGCTTGCTCGCACACTTTTTAAAGCGATCAAAGAGGAATCCCGCTTGTCTTAAGGGGACTGTTTTCGTGTCGGTTGGTTCGGGACGCCTGTATTGCATAGAGCGGTGTGCGTAGCACTCGAGCACTGGCAGTTTTTGTGGCAATATGTAACCACTGTTACATTGCTACTACTGCGGATAGCCATAAGTTCAAACACAGTTGTCATTGCCCCAACACGAAGCTGCGCTCAGAATTCGCTTTCTCGTGTATTGTAATCGTAGGTGAATTTTTTCTCCTGTGCAAAGAACTTCACCGTGAACTTGCGCCGCATAATACAGTCGGTTAAAAGCTACGAGTAAATACAAGCTCGGCCCCCCGAACTGCGGTGCGCCTGCCATTGATCTGTGCAAGAGAATCACGCTATGTGACTTCCGTTGTAACCGTAAATACTTTGTCGCTGGTTCCCTAGGTACTACACGCATGAATAAGTAAAAGTTCGTCATCCCTACTTGAAGTATTACGTTTCTTCGAGCAGTGATGTTGGAGTATCTCTCACAGCCAACGTGCGCTATATATGTGTGGCAGTAGCAACAAATGCTGGAATCGAGCGCCACGTTTTATTCCTGATACAGTACAGAGATACATAGAAAATACCTCCAAAACCTAGAAATGCTTAGAAAAATCGTGGACAATATTGAACTACTTGAAAATAGTGGCAAAGATAGTAAGGCAACAGCCTAACGAAATAGGCCATCAGCTCCTATGTTTCAATGGCCTTCACGTTGTGGGCCTGGCTGGATTTTTTGTAAATTGTTAAGGCGAAAGCCTTAGGTGCCACGACAAACGCGAAAACTGACCGGTGTAGGCGTTCAGCGGCGTCAACACAAGGGATGAAAAAAGTTATCATCACGTGATGATGCCACCGCATGACGTCATCATGACGTCACAAATCACCAAAATTTCTGACATCTTCATGATGCCATCCTGACGTAACACAACGTGACGTTACATGGAGACGTCACCCCATGATATCATTGCTTGGTGAAAGGTGGGCCGGTACCGGAGGCTGTGCAAAACGAGGCGAGGTGCAGAAAGCTTACAATGCCTCCAATCTTGTAGGCATAGCACAGCCACGTTAGTTGCAGGACGCTTTCTGAGGGGGGTGCGAGAGGTTCAGTACATCGACTTAGAACATGGCTCTCGCCTTCGAGTCGACTGAGGCGGATGCATGAGGGACCCTATGAGTTTTTATTGGCGGTGGGCTGCAGCTCCTGACGCAGGCATAAGTCATCTTAGCGCCCGCTTTTATTTTATTTATATAAAATTTACTTGTGACATGTTAATGAATGAGCCATTCTGTCATTTTGCCATGCAATTTTAAAGCAACGGAGTCTTAGTGTACCATGTGCCACTGTCGTCTTCATAGTAGTAGTAGTAGGCGTCACTGAAGTCACGTGACCAGACAGGAAATAAATGCAGAATAATGGTGATTGTGGTTGAATTGACGATACTAAATGGTGATGTTGATGATGCTCGAAAGAACGTCGCTGATGTTTGCTCACAGCTTGCCCGTACGACGGTCTCCATAAACCGGCTGCAATTTCTTTGTCGCTAAATAGAGCTCTTTATATGACCCACTTCTTTTATTGATAGCGCAGCACTCTCATACCTAGTGGAGTCCATTGAACTACGAATCGGCCACTATTTCTAAACCCCACGCATGCTCCTGCTTTAAGAAAAACGTAGGTAATGACTGGTCGACGTTTGGACAGGTGCATACATCTTACGCAAGTTATAGTATTAAGTCATCCCAGTTTGTCAAATCGACGCCTAATCTCCGTTAAAAGGTGCCTAGGTCACGCAAAGCGCATGGTTTTGCCGAATTAAAGTCTATGATAGTGACCTTCTCAGAAACGCTGTTTTCTCGCGGCGTCGACACGGCGTCTCTTTTCTAGTTTCAAAAACGGTCGCCGCTCGGAACGGCCCGAGGAAAGGCCACAGAATCATAGAAACGCTTGCTTCGCGTTACATTTCTGCAGTGTCGGGATTGCCTTGGGGTGTACAGTCCTAAATGTCGGCATAATGTTTTCTCCTAGAGATGTCATTTATTCCACCGATCACGAGACATCGCTACAAAACCTTCACAGAAAGCTTTCTCCTGTCACAGAAATCATTCTCCTGTCAGCAGAACCAGGAATTAAAGCTCGCAGGGTTCCCTATGTATTCGCCTAAGATGACCTGAAGGCGAACGCTATGTTGATTTCCTTCTTAGTCGATGTGTTGATCCCCCTCTCATCTCCCCTTCTCTCAAAGCTTGTTGCACGTCACCTGGTTTTGCAGTGCCGGAGGATCGGAGGCATTGCAAGAATTCTGCACATCACCTGGTCTTTCATTGCCTCCTTGATGGGCTTGTCCGTGACCAAGACGGCTCCTAGCGTCTCCTAAACACTGGCTTCTATCGCCCATATCGATAACGGCCAGCGTGAAGAGCATGCTAGCAACGAGTTCGCCAACATTTTTCGCAAAATGGTCAGTTTGTTCTTAGCCAAAAAGGGACTTCAATTGCATCTTTTTTTCGGTATTATGTTCTATACCTTCCGTGTCTTTAAGTTTTATTTAAATTTATCAAACCACTCAACTCGTGGTCAACCTCAAACAGTGAGTTTGCGTCGAAATGAGTAAGCGGGCAAGAACAAGAACTTCGTCAATACGTCTTGGAGCGCGCACTGCACATTGCGTTGGAGCACCTCAGTGACCCCCAGACTGCTGGCCGGGGGACGACATCTGCATGCATCTTCTGACAAGTCAGAAAAGCTTACAAACAAAGGGTAGTCGGTAGTCTCGCTTTGTATTTTATCTGAAAATTACAAGAAAAATGGCTACTAAATGCGCAAAATAGAAGTTCAATGTAGCCAGACAGTACCAATGGCTCCAACCTGAAATTGTCGTCGCCAGACGGGGTCGTATATAGCCAATTACGCGTAAAGTAGCCGCAAATGGTCACCCAAACCGATGTTATGTTCGATGGTTTTGTCGCTCCCGCAGTTGTCACAGGCAGCAGTGTGTGTTATTGCTATGTGGCATGCAAAGAGTTATATTGAATATCTACGATATGGTCACATGACTTAAGGTCAGGGTGAATTAAATGTTAGGATAGCTAATGAAACTCAAATGATTATGTTCATTGAAAGATTGTGAGAACCTAAGATTGCTGTGACACCTAGCGGAGGACATCTCTACCACGCGCTTCTTTCTACGTGGCTTCTGAGATTCTTTTCGGCTGCGCACGAAACACGAAGGTAGCCCAAGGAATACACAAGGGCGCAGGACCTGGACGAGCGAGCGCCAGTACTATACACAAAAAAATTAGGATTAGGGTCACCTCCAGATTTTTGCCTCAATGCCTCAATGCGCTCGCTTGTGTGATCGGTGAATGCATCGCGTTTGCTTGCTGATTAAAACACAGCCCAAAGCGACTGAACCACTAAGCTTCGATAAATGTATGGTAAAATATTGGAAAGACTTGTACGTACCTATAACTAAAATATTAATTTTTACCACCCACGCGCGAGGTGATGCGCGCGCTCGAATTTTCTTTCTCGAAGAACTACGCTATGAACGTGTGCAGCCTACTATAGTCGGTTACATCCTAAGAATAAGTACAAGCTGCGCCCCAGCAACTGCGGTGCGCCCGCATATTCATTTCTGCAAAATGGTCGTGCTATTTGATTTCTTTTGTAACAATAAATACTTTTCCTCTGCATATGGAAATACTACGCATAATTAACATGGACTTCGCCCCTGTTTAGAGTATTACGTTTCCCCAAGCAGCGATGCCAAAATCCATGCTTAAATTAGCGAGGACGTTCAAGTTTTTCTACCTAGAACCAGGGACACGAGCATGTGTCTGTAATGAAAAATCGCCTACAGAAAATACTCCAAAGATGCTTGACGTGATGAAAATAACCTAATGCAGTTGCATGGGGCGTATATGGAAACAGGCAAATAAAATTTTCGAAATTACATTTTTGCAGAACGTGACATGTCATACTGCCTTATCACTACCCGAAGGTGCCATTCGGAAAAATAAAAAATTAAGCATTTGGTTCATGGCGGAAAGACACGAATAAACTGTCGTGGTAGTTTCTGTTGATGCACCGTTAACAAATATCACGGGAATAACTGGTCAGTTTTGCTAAAGCCATTCCTGTGCGTGTGGCAAATATCAAGGAGTATTTGTTAATTTGGCTCCAGCAAGGCCATTTCGCCACGGTCATCACAATTACAGCCAATTTGTCCGCATAGTGCGTTTTGGGACAGCGGAGCGCTCTCCCGTATACAGTGTAATCCAGTGATAACGATACTGGTCGTTGTAACTAACTGTAATTTGGTCGTTGTAACTGACTATAGTTATATCTGAACCGGCAAAACAAAAATAAATAACAAAAACACTTGTTTTCTAGTGCATATAGGCCTACCTAGTAACCAACGATGAGCGAACATGGCTGAATAAAGCAAATCATGGTAGAGAACACTGAGCAATCTGCTATAGGCGTCTTTAATTACCATACAATTATTTAAAGGGTCCCAAAGAACGTCAAAATATACAAAGAACGAGCGCGGTATTCTTTCCTGGCGTTTCCGGTCTTTCGGCGTAATTCGTGACGCCAGCAGTCTGTTCGCGTGACGTCGTGCAGCCGAAAAGCCACAGCGTGCAGCTGAAAAGCGGACAATCGTGAAAGCGGACAAACGTGGGAAATGCCAGCTTAGTGCTGACATTTCCCACGTTTCTTTTTTTTTGAGGGGGGGGGGAGGCATAAGCGTCGAGGAGCAGATAGCACCTGTAGGAATGGTAGTGAAGGCGAGAAAGAAATTGAATTGAGCACAACATTAAGACCACAAATGATCCACTCTCTCGTATTTGGACTCGGAGTTGTTAAGGGTTCCTTTAAGCATGCTTAGAAAAGTCGAAATCTCTACAGAAATATAACACGCTGAAGTGAGTTAGAGCAAAATATGACTAATTAAGTTACATTGTTGTCCTCTGAAAACGCATTTCTAATAAACAATAAACTAGAGGGAAACGTTTTCACCAGAGAATAACCTGATAATTACATCCCGGAATTTTTATTGGTCGGAAGTTAACGAAGTGCTTGAGTAAACCTCGCAAGGTTTGTTTGAGCGACTACTGCGCGTCAGTTTGACGAGAGGTGTGAGACAGCATAGATACTTTGGCTCCAGCAGCAGTACTGTTGGTCGGGTAGTCATGGGTAGTCGTGTCTAGTACTGTAATACCGTTGTCGCGTAGACAGCCTAAACCGCGGTTAGTGTAACATCGGTTAGTGTAACCGCGGTTAGCTTATGTTATTCGCCCCGAGTTCGGGCTACAGGTGGCAGCATTGTCGCCGCGCTAGTGTGGATAGGCGGCCGGCGGCGTGTATACAAGTGTACACAGCGGCGCTTCGTTGTGAGCTGCTTGAACCGATTGTCGGCGAATAAAACGCGTTGACTGCAGCCCTCTCGTAATATGTACGTTCTCCATTGCCGGATCGATGCACGAAGCCCACCGAACGTTACTATTACTTGTGAGAGAAGTGCAACCTGCCAATGAACGGGATGCTCCTCGGCGACAGTCTGCGGTTTCGCATTTGACATTTTTTTTCTGTTTTATTTGAACGTGTTTAGCTGGTGTCCCGCCTACTACGCAGTGCTGTGGCGCGACTGAACTAATTACTTATTTACTTCTTACTTATCCAGCTACCGAACAGCACTTCTTCCATAGCTTGTGTCCCGGCTACTACGCAGTTCTGTTGCGCGACTAAACTAAATACTTATTTACTTCTTTCTTACTTGGCTACCAAAAAGCACTCTGTGCACTGTGTGCAGGAATACGCACCCGTGTTTTTTTATTCAGCTCTCCATGATATGTAGGACAGTTGATAAGAAATTTAGTCAGAAAAGCTACGGGGCTGACAGCGCTTTAGCACTATGAAGATCTTTCACACGTAAGCGCTTGATTTTATTACTGTAAGAGTAGAAAAGGAAACAGTTCAGCACAGAACTTTCTTCGATTCATTACCTGCATGACAAAGATGCAACAAAGGAGTGGTTAATTTATGGGACAACAGTGAGTTGTTTCTACTTTTTTTCAAGCCAATTATCCTCACTGCCTTAATCAATCTATAGCAAGGCCGCACAAAAGCTCAAGATAACTGTCGGAGCTAACACGAGAAAGATCCAGCCCTCACAGCATTCAGTTTTCGAACTGATTTTTTATTACCGCGCTGCAGCCGCCGCGCGGCCGAATGCCAACTTATTCTTCCTTGACGAGCGCCGCATTCTGAGGCGCTACAGGGCTCCCCCCCCCCCCGTAGAACTAGTGCCGTAGGAGTCGCCCAGTAATCATGCTTGGGTGTGGGCATCCAGACTGATAATTGAAGCCCCGCGGACGCGAGAGCGGCGATATACGCAGGTTTCAGTCGATCGGCAGCCACGACAGTCTTAACGGCCATTGATGTCTAGCGTGGACGTCTTAGATGTACGATAGAGTACGCGGAATGGGCCATCATAGGCTGGTGTGAGTGGTGGCCGTATTTGGTCACGCCGAACGAACACGTGACTGCAGTCATGCAGATCCTGGCTGACGAAGACAGACTGGGGGTGTCGGTCGGCAGGAATCACAGGAGCAAGGTCCCGAAACGTGGTGAGCAGCTCTTGAATGTACGTGGAGGCATCGTGAGTGGAAGATGGCGATGATGGCTCGAAGAATTCTCCTGGAAGACGCAGGGGAACGCCATAGACTAGTTCGGCTGATGAGCAGCCGAGATCCGCTTTCAGTGCTGATCGCATGCCCAGAATCATGAAGGGGAGGTGGTCGAGCCAACGTTCCCTTGGCTGGTGAGCAGTGAGGGCAGCTTTCACTTGTCAATGAAGCCGTTCGACCATGCAGTTGTGTGTCGAATGCCCAGGATATTGGCAGGTGCGGTGAAAATGGCCGATTGAAATGGACGACCGCCTTCAGTGGTGACGACAGAAGAGCATCCAAAGCGCGACACCCAGCCGTTTGTGAAAGCCTTAGCAACTGTTGGTGCTTAATCTGGTCAAGCGATCCACACATGTCAGCAGGTAACAGGCTCCTTGCGATGACGGAAGAGGGCCGACGATGTCGAGATGGACGTAAGAAAACCTTGCGTCTGGAGGCCGAAAGGGGGATGTTGCCGTGACAGTGTGGCGGTGAACTTTAACCCGCTGGCACTCAAGGCAGGTTCGCGCCCAGCGTCGGACAACAGCATTGATGCTTGGCCAAAGGAAACGAGATGTGACTAGCTTCTGGGCCGCACGAATAACAGAATGGCTCATGTTGTGCAAATGATCAAAAATTGCACAACGAAAAGCTGAAGGCACGAAGGGCCGAGGGACAACAGTAGACGTTTCTCACGTTATTAATGAGGTAGAAAATGGAAGCGGGCACTCCGTGAACGATAGAGACGTGGATGAAGAACGAAGACGATGCAGCTCAGGATCGTTGCTTTGGGCAGCTGCTAGCTCTTCCATGTGTAGTGGTGGCTGGGTCGACAAGGCATCGATGCGGGATAGTGCATCAGCAGCAGCATTTTCCGGCCCATGGACGTGTCTGAGATCCACAGTGAACTCGGAAATAAAGCATAGTTGACGGATCTCCCGTGCAGTGTAATTGCTGTGATTGCGATGGAAGGCAAACGTCAGGGGCTTGTGGTCTGTAACGACGTAAAAGTCCCGGCCCTCCAATAAATGGCGAAAATGTTTGATGGCGAGGTATACCGCGAGGAGTTCTCGGGCAAATGTACTGTATTTTGCTTCCGGTGGCTTCAGTTTTTGCGAGAAAAAACCAAGGGGCTGCCAACCGGATACGTGCTGCTCGAGATAGGCGCCAACTGCCACGCTTGATGCATCGGTGATGAGACGAATTGGGCACCAGGGACGGGATGTATGAGCATGGTGGCGTCTGCCAGAGCCTTCTTGTCAGTGCCGAAGGCAGATGCAGCGTCCTCGGTCCACTCCAGTGGCGCAGCGGGGTCTTTTTTTAGCCAATAGGTCGGTGAAGGGCTTTAGGAATGTGGCACACTTTGGAAGAAAGCGGCGATGGAAGTTTAGTAGGCCCAGAAATTCTCGGAGTCTCTTCAGCGTAGTCGGGGGTGGAAAGTCTTGAATAGCCTTCACTTTGCTGGCGAGTGGTTGGATACCCTGTCGAGTGACAAGGTGGCCTAGGAACTCCATTGTAGCGACGCCGAAGAGGCACTTATTGGGATTAATTACGAGGCAGTAATCATCCAGGTGGTGGAACAGGGTACTCAGTTGGGCTTAATGCTCAGGGCCGGATGCGCTTGCTACAAGGAGGTCATCAAGGTAGGCAAATACGAAATCGAAACCTCGCGTGACCTCGTTGATAGTGCGCTGAAAGGTCTGTGCCGAGTTGCGCAATCCAAAAGGCATCCTCACATATTCAAACAGACCGAATGGGGTGGTGATGGCTGTCTTCGGAATGTCGGCGGGCTCTAGAGGAATCTGATCGTAAGCCTTCACTAAGTCAATCTTAGAGAAGATTGTGCACCCAGCCAAATTTGATGTGAAATTCTGTATGTGAGGAAGTGGATAGCGCTCTGGTAAGGTGTGGGCATTGAGAGCGCGGTAATCGCCACATGGTCTCCAGTCGCCAGGATCTTTCTTCGGCACCATGTGGAGTGGCGACGCCCAGTTGCTTGAGGAACAGAGCAGCAAGTTGGGCTAGTTGGTTGATGTTCATTCTTCAAAGGTATACTGCGATTGAGGAAGGCCGCACAACGCCGAGTTTAAGCATGTGCTCAAACTCACGGCGGGCGATGGCGAGGCGTTCTCCAGATAGTCGACGGAGCTGTGTAAAAACGGGAGGTCCAGTGGTCACAATGTGGTGAGTGATGGAATACTTCACCGGTGACTCTCTCGGTGTGCGGCTTCGTGATGCTGGGAAAGTCGGCAAGTATTTTTGCATACGGTGAAGTAGGTGTGAGAGCTCGCAGTCCCGTTGACGAGGAAGTACAGAGTACACCGTTGGAGAGGCGGGTGTTGAGATCATTGAGGCGATGAGCATGCATGTTCACAGCAAGGTTGAAAAAACTGAGGAAGTCCGCTCCAAGAACAGCTTGCGAGACGTCAGCGAGGATGAAAATCCAGCGGAATGTACGGCGTAGTCCAAGGTCACGGGGAAGAGAGCGTTGGCCGTATGTGCGAATGGCGGATTTGTTGATCGCTTCGAGTGGGCAGGTCTGTTCGTTGCGACGGCGATCTGCACACGAAGCCGGTATGACGCTAACCTGGGCTCCTGTGTCGACTAGGAAGCAAGCGCCAGTGATCTTATTAGAAATATAGAAAAGGCGGCATGACTTTCGACCAGTACCACTTGCCGCCGTCAGTGGCCGGTCGTCGCATTTCCCGACCAGGAGCACGGGCGAGTGCACTTGCGAGCAGAAGCTCCGAATCGGCGGTGGTACCAGCACATGGTTGGGGATGAGACGTCCCGCGGCGCGTCGGTTGGCCGAAGTTCCGGAGAACGTGGGGGCGTCGACGAGCGACTGTGTATCTGGAACCTGGATGACGGTCGACGATGCGCAGGTACAAAGCCATCGAGGCGCCTGACAAGGGCGTCCAAACGGTTCTCGATGCTCGCGAGCGCCGGGTCTGCAGCGGTGGCCGGTGGTGGTGTGGTAACGGCGTTGAGGCTATGTGCCCGCGAGTAGTCCGCCACTCGGTCAGCCATTTCAGCGAGTGTGTCTACTGGGACATCTCCTGCAGCCACGAGGACCGGGACCATGCTCTGCGGTAAGCACTGGAGGAACAACTCACGCAACAGCTTCTCTTCTTGAGGGGCAGAGGGGCCGCCAAGGAGCTGGCGCATGCGTCGCAGGAGCTGTGATGGGCGACGGTCACCAAGCTCTGTGGCCGTTATGAGCTGTTGGAGTGTGCTCTGTTCGGACTCAGACTTGCGGGAAATGATAGCTGCCTTCAACGTGTCGTAGGGATGGCTCGGGTGCGGCGACGCTAAAATATCAGCTAAGTCGTCGGCTACGTCCGGAGGTAAGCAGGACACCAGATGCCAGTACCTGGTCTGTTGGCTGGTGATTTGCCGTCGACGGAAGTGCGCCTCGACCTGCAGAAACCATGTGCTGGGGCTGCTGGGCCAAAATGGTGGCAGGTTGACATGTTGGATCGCAGCAACCGCAGCACCGCTAGGTCTGGCGTATTCTTGGGCGTCAGGACCGGTAGGATTGGTGGCAGAGCCGGCGGGATCCATGCGGGATGATCGGGGCTGCGTGTTCTTTATCGGGTCACCATTAACTGTCGGAGCTAACGCGACAAAGATCCAGCCCTGACAGCGTTCAGTTTTCGAACTGATTTTTTATTATCGCGCTGCACCCGCCGCGCGGCCGAATGCCAACTTCTTTGACGAGCGCCGCATTCTGAGGCGCTAGATTTTTTTCAGCGCTACGGATTACATGAAAATGCGGATCTCGCTCGCACTGAGAATCGCAGTGTGCCCCGTTGCTGGTTAATTATTTATATTAGCAAGAGTCAGCGACAACGTGTACAAGTACAGACGGAAACGCATGGGTATCGCTTCTACATAAAATTTTTATGCATTGAAATTGTATTTTTGAAGCCGTGGGCACGCATACCGTTCTGGAACACGTATCAATACAGGTGCATACAATAACTTGTCGCGCATAAGATACTACAAGCTCTCTGTAATTTAAAAAAAAGGAAAAAAAAGAACTTGAAGCGTGTGTATGCGCATACTATATGGAAATTACCTGAAAAGACAGGCATAAATCAAGATTACTGTTGCAGGTGGCTAATTGAATAGCTTTACGTAGATAAATCCAACGTTTCTGTGCGTCTTCGCAGCGTTTAACTACTGTGGCAATTACGAAAGAGGTGGAATTATGTTATGTGAGTGTGAGCAGTTCAATTCACACAGGCTATTCCTTCGCACCGCGCTCCAAAAATTGGACGACCGACCTCTGCCGGAAGAAAGAATTCTGGGTCATCGAATGGACCTAACGTCGCAGAAGATGGCCGCGCAAGTCCTGCTGCGCCTCTTGCGATCCACGGAAATTTCTGAACGACTGTATTTGGAACACTTTTCCTAAGAGTGCTTTTATCTTCTTTTTTTCCTTGTGTGCGGGGGTATTTCTCGTTTCTCTCCCACATTATCTCTCTCTCTGCGCCCTCTTTCCAACCTGAATTTCTCCATCGCATTGCAGAGTAGAACCGGATGCTAATATCTGTTTATCGTATACAGGATTTGTCATCATATGTCGCTCTACAACATAAAATGTAAGTTATTGATTTTAGTTCTATTAGGGCACTAGTATAGGTTGTTGAATGGCGAGCAGAGAAGTAGAAGCCCAGATGCGATGCAGTAGCAGAATTCCTAAGACTAGGAACAGCACCCGCCTTCCCTCCTACTCTCTCAGACATGTAAGTCCTCAAAATTTCCAGCATAAATTGGCTGGTCAATTATCATCGTCAATGCGATATAGGGGACTCGACGAAACTCTGTCTGCGGTGTCGGAACGCGCCAAGCGTCTTGGACACGCTTGCTTGCTCGAGGGACATTCTTCAGAGCGTGTTTAACAGCGGACCTGCTTAATGTTGAGTTCCAGCCGTGAACGGCGACCGCTGAAAACTCGGAGCAGCTGTGCAAAGCGAAATGGAAGCACAGCTTAGCAATGTGTAGTATAGTATAGCAAGGGTGAGGGGGAGGGAAAGGAAGCGGGGATAGGGTAATAAACGCAGTCGAATGTAGACAAAAAATCCACGCCATATCCACAAAGTGAATGATGATTGAGGAGCTGGCTCGGAGATAATCGTGTGAACCGTGAATACGCCGTACAAGTCCTCTACTGACCATGTAAAGGGGTCACATATAGCAGCGATTGTGGTCAGGTTGTTGTCTAACCACATGCGGTCGCAGACCTTGCAGTTGTGGCCGAGCGTGTGGTCGAGTAAATCGCGCTTGAAGCGCGCGTCGGCGCCACCAACTTCAGGTAGCGACCGCTTTTGGCGCTTGGCCGCTGCATATCGCGCCCGTACCTCTTCGATATTTTCTTGCCGCCGCTTCCGCGCTGCTTCGGCTTCGCAGGATTGTATCTCGGGGTCCGCACGTCGCGGACGTCTCTCTGTGGCCTCGCGAGCTCTCACCGCAGGGTCTTGGCGGCGAGTCCGCGATGCTGCTGCCTTGCGAGCCCTCCGCTCCGCCACCTTGTCTTCTTCCTTCATGTTATGGTGATCGAAGCGCAACTGCCGGAGTGGAGCGAGCGCCACATGCTACATTTGGCTATGCTATGTCTGGTTTTGCCTGCGTTATTATCCTCATCAAGGCTCTCGTAGAACAAGAGAAAGAAGACTTCTCTTTCGCGCGAGCGTGCGCATGCTACACTTGGCTATGCTATATATGGTTTTGCCTTCGTTATTGTCATCATCAAGGCGCTCGAAGAACAAGTGGAAGAAGACTTCTTTTTCGCGCTAGCGTGCGCATGCTACTGTTAGCTATGCTGTATGTGGTTTTGCATGCGTTAATACCATCATCAAGGCGTTCGAAGAACAAGAGGCTTTCGCGCGAGCTGCGCCTGTAGCGGTCGCCTCTTGAACTAAGGTTACGCGTACTGCGCGGGACTTTGCCCCAGCTTAAGAACCTCGTGAGTCAGCTCCTGAAAAGTCTGCTGTCTCCGCTGCTCACCGCACACCAAGGAGCACGCTGAGTATGCTGAAAAGAAGCCTACAACCCGCTCCTCCAGATAACCGGCACCACCAAATACAAACCACGCAAAAATTAAAAAAAAGATACACCATCTCCCGCTAAAGGGAACCAAGTGTGGATGCGAAGCAGCGGGGAGGTGGTTCGCTTGAGCGGGAGATGGTGTAATCTTTTTAGGAGCTGACTCGCCAGGTTCTTAAGCTGGGGCGACGTCCCGTGCCGCAGGCTGCATTCATCCATTCAAAGCGTCGTGGAACGCGAAGAGGAACGCTGCGCTCGTCATGTCTTCCCTCTAGCCTGGCCGTTAATTCTCACAGGGCGAGAGAGAGGTTGAGAGGACGCGCATGCGCTGGCGCTCATCGCGGCGTTGCGTAGAAGAGAATGAGGCGCGCGAAAGGGGGGCGGGCATAGGATGGCGCTCACCGCGGCATTGCACAGGATAGAATGAGGCGCGCCAGAGGGGGGAGCGTAGGATAGTAAAGGAGAGAGAGTAGGCGCATGCGCAGTGGAGTGCGGACGCCACCGTCGGACAGAGCCCCGAGCAAAAGCTGCTTCGCATCTAAAAAATAAAAAAAACTTCCTCATGTATTCCTGTAAGCCTCTTTCCTTGAATTATCGTGAAGCGGTGCCTTAAAGCCAGCTTGCGCACCGAAAACAAGTGCAAATTGTTTAAAAGCTTTATATCGAATTATAAAACACATAGAACTAATTCCCGGACGATTAGAGCAAGTACTCCTACAATGGAAAGCCGTAGGCTGTTCCATAAATGTTTAGAACAAAAAATTTCACTATCTCCCACTAAAGGGAATCATGTGGGGATGCGAAGGAGTGCATGGGTCGAGTTAAAGTAAAGTTCATCACGGGCACCTTGCCCGATGTTACCGCGTCCTTGACATGTGGGGCACACCATGAATTCACTGTAGTTGCTGTTGCTGTTACTCGTCCCGAACTCTTGTTGGAGCACGCCACGCGGGTTCATCGCGCGTCTGCAGAATCTCGTTCGCCGACGCAATCACATTGCTGAGTGAGTGTAATACCCCTGTCACACAGGGCAACTTAAGTGCACTTTGAGGGAGTGTACTTCGCCGCTAGTGTCATTTGCACGCTGTCACACGGGAATGCTAAGTGACACTCGCTGCAAAGCGCACTTGCCTGCGAGTGCGTTCGCCAACCTCACTTCGCCGAGACGGAGTGTGTAGCCTCGGTAGCAGTGGCTCGAGAACAAGTAAGTTATTACCGAGGTTGAGTTCACAGTATTTTTTAAACTATCGTTTTCGTTATTAGGAATATTGTTATGCATTAAAGCATACTATACCACAAAAAACTACTTTGCTATTCTCGTTCTCAGGCAGTTTACAGCCACGGCCGCTAGGGGCATGCCGAGCACACGCCGTGCAATGGCCGCATCCGCCGCGTTTCTACCTAAAGTTTATTTTAAAGGCTGCTTATAGCTATAAGACATTACTTCTTAAGAAACAGTGCCTGAAATAACAAACATATGCTGTTCTACTTAGTTAACCATCGCCATTGTCATCATTTCCAAAGTACACTTCCCTTTCTCGTGTAGCAGCGCGCCGCCAAAGTGACATTCTGGTGGCGTAAGTGCACTCGCTCAAAATGACACTAAATTTGCCAGTGTGACCGCGGTATAAGTGAGTGTAAGGGGGCGAGGCCACAGCATCTTCCCCAGCCCCTTGCACAGGCCCGAACGCACTAGCGCCTGCCAGCACACGTGATTTTGTCTGCGTTACGCCAAGCTAGGACAGCATACGGCAGCTCGGGCCCCTAAAGTGCTCTGCACGTATCATCATTAAGGCAGTCGAAGGACAAGACGAAGAAGACTTCTCCTTAGTGCGAGCGCGCACTCTGCACGTATCATGATAAAGGCGGTCGAAGAACATTGCGAAGGAGACTTCTCCTTGGCGCGAGCGCGCGCTCAAGATGTTGCAGATGGCTATGGTAGGTTTTAGAAAGCGGACGGTCGTCAATGGAACTACAGACAAAGCCCAGCGCTAAAGCTGCTTGGCATCTAAATGTGAACGACTTAGAATACCATATGTACTTCTGTATGGGAGAGCTGATGCCGTGCCGGTTTCTACGGATATGTCGTGTACAGCGAGCCTATGGTGTCATTCAAGCCACTTAACAGGAAACAGTATACTTAATCCTTATCTGCTACCGCCATAGTATCACAACTCAATCACGCAAAAAGCCGCTAACTACACCGTAAATATATCTCTAAAACGCGATACTGATAACAGATGAGTAAACTTTTCAGGAAAGCATTGTCGTTTTTTGCAAAGTGCCAAACTAGGTCCCTTGAAAGTAAATTTTTCGTCCTTTTTTCTTGCTGAGCACTACGGACTACAGCGAGAAGCGTACCTTGAGATTCGCACTGTCCGCTACTGGGGGCGACATAGCCTGTTTGTCGGCAGCGGGAACATGCCCGCGCGCGCGTTCCACAGCCGGTGCGGGAATTGGGTCACCGTGCTGGCAGCTTGGCACGCTGAACCGAGGGGCTTGTTGTGCGAAGCTGCATTTCTGCGTTGGCAGAAGCAATCCCGCGGAAGCGGAAGCAAGGTCTGAAGTAAACATAACTTGCACGTGACGTCAGTTCTTGTCTTCCTCCCGCCATCACCCAGCCAATGGAGTCATGGAGTTAGTACAGACTCTAAAGGAAATGCTCCCCGTGGGGCCCATGCATTAGAATCTCTGACCACAAGGGCGCCGCCATTTATCAACCATGCGAGCGTTGCCAGCCCTTGAGGCTCGTGCTAGACTTGACAGTCGTATTCAATTTTCATCGTAGCTAAAGAAAGTTAGCTCACGTGAAGTAGAGCTGCAAGTACGTGTCAACAAAAGCGCAGACGACGACGCACTGCGACTCACAACTCCTTCCAAAGACGCACAAAAGGCCGCGATCTCGAACTCAAGTGGATATTGTGACGCCATCTAGCAAGAGTGCCTGCAAACGCATCTTCCTGAGCTGCGAGTTCCGCGCACAGTAAATTTCGTGAATGGCCTTGAATCTTTCCTAGACACGTTCTGAATGAACATTAAACACTTCCAGCCTGTTTCTAAATTGTCAAAATGCCCGTGTTTGAATTATATTGCCAGTATAATTAACATTGAATACCGCCAATTGTAGCCGTTTTGTTCATAATTCCATAGCCAACAATGACATCGGTTGACTAATGGCGGTGTTCTTGTGGTTGGCGTTCTTTCGGCTCAGCTCTTCCTCTAGAGTATTGAATAACTCTATGAACGAAGCACATACGTCTCTGCGACCGCGCCGTGTTTACGCTCGTGCGGCGGATCGTTTGGCGTAGTGCGCGTGGTTTGATCGTTTGCCTTGCTCTTAAGACGAAGGAAAACCGTTCAGGATATTATGCAGCCGTATGTCGTCTGGTGTCATGTGCTCGGTGATGGCGGCGCATGCCGAGATCGTATCCCAGAGTTCCGCGGTGTGACGTTGTTGCAAGTTATGCATTGGTGTATCTTGGGCTGCCATAACAGTGCAAACAACACCACGGCACGCCATTCACGTGGGAAACACTATCGGTTCCCGGGCATGTGGCAAGAGAAATAAAGGCGATAAGCGTGGATCACCGCGCAGAAAGGAGAATGAAGTGTGCCCTAACTGACAGCGCTGTCTCACCCATTGTTTTGGATGTCTCAGTTCATCGCTTTCATTCGTTTCGACTACCTGAATCAGTGCGTAACGCGGCGCAGGCACGCAACAACTCCACTAATGATTACTCGCTGTCTTCTCGCATTTTGAAAGTCCAGTTACGGTTGTAGGTGAAACAACCTTGCGTTTTGATTCCGCGTCTTCTTGAGACCAACGCGTCGTTGTTGAACGCTCACACTCCCGTTATTCGCAATGCCCACGCACTATTAGTGGCGCGCCGAGCACTATAGGTGGCTCGCTGAACGCACTATAGGTGGCGCGCTGAGCGCACATGACCGAACTGCCCTGAGCAGTTTCACTGTGAGTGTTAGCAGATCTTCAGTCGATCTTCTTGAGTTTGAATGTGCAGAACACAAGTATTATCTGCTTTCCTTGCAAGAATTTTTCCGTTTGCATCCCAGGTGTACTTCCATTTGTCTCCTTTTTGCGTGCAGTAGCCTTCCCAAGAAGCACCTTGTTTTCAATGCACAGATGTTCATTGATATTAACTGCATCATTTACTTCATATTCAAAGTCTGACGGACCAAACCTTTGCCTTTTAGCAGCTTTCAAAACGTTATCTCAGACTGAGTGAGATACGAACTTCACGGCCAGGTTTGGCCTTTCCTTATCCTTGCTCGTGACTCGGTGAATTACGTCTACATCTGCGCATGTCAGTGTTCCTAAGTTGTTGATACGTTGGGAAATTCCCACAGCATATGTTTACACGGAGCCTTATCTGTTTTGCATAGTTTGCATTTGTTGTCCGGGTACGTTTGGGTAGCTCACGTGGAGGTGCCTAGAGTTTAGTTAGTAGTTTGTTACTGTCGGTATTCCACCATTTGTTTCCAGTCTAAACTCGGATGGGGATCAGGGAAGACGGGCCTTACCTCTCTATGTAGTGTTCTATAAATTCTGTGTAGCTTGAAAGTCTGTCTTTGTGTTGTACATTTCCAGCGCCAGGAATGTCCATCCCCGAGAGGTCCGTTCGGGTTGTGCAGTGGGTTGAATCTCGCAGCAACTCGTGGGCCAACTAGTGGGCTGATAGCCATATTACCTATTTGGGTTCATCTACTTTGGTTACTTCATTGCTATTAACGCTGTGAAAACTCTAAATAAACAGGTTAACAGCCTCCAATGCTGTCTTTGTATTGCATGCCTCTATGCGCTCTGTTAGTGATTGGTAAATGCACTGTGTTTGCTCGTAGATGCAAGCACATGGTAGAGCAACTGAACGAATGAGCTTGGCTAAAGGTATACGGTGAATGATAGGAAGGATGTGCACGTATCGCCAACTGAAACTGTAATATTCAGCAGCCATGCGCGTGGTGGTGCGCAAGCTCGAATTTTCCTTATCGAAGAACTACATTCTTAGCAAAAAAAGGACGGCATATTCACTAACTAAATAATCACCCTCTACATACAAAAAATCGGCAGATCCCACGTACCGTGCGAGTCGATGTTATGCGAAGCACGCGGCGGGAAGGTGACTGTGGCGTAATTTTTTTTACTGAGCGAAACGTTGCAAAATGACGTTAAAGATTTGTATAAATTTGATACGGACCCATATATGTTGAAGAGCCACAAATGCGTTATATAACCAGTTGTTTGCAGTTGGGTAACATTCGCTGCCTCGTTACTAAGTGAATAGTGCTAATTCCAATGATTAGTCCCTTACTAAATTATTGGTAACCGCATTACCAACTTAGTAACCGTACGTACTCTACAGGACTACAATTAGCCAACTATAGGCTTACGCCTACTTTCTTGATAAGTGCGTGTGCATTGCCAAGTCAAGTTGATTCCACTGCAAAAGCATATAATATGTGAATTGGAAAACAAAAAACAAAATGGCATGTTGCACCAATTATTAACCGCTCATTTCTCTATGCAACTAATCACCATGGTAAGTAAGCATCACAGCCAGGCTAGTGAAAGAAACCGACGTGATTGGTAGATGAAATTGAGGCGCCATTTATGAACTGGGATCACAGTTAAAATCTGCGTTCCGTCTACTTTCTCCTAACTTTCTGAACCCCCTCTCTGGTGGGATCAACTCCCTCTCCTCCGGAAGGCGAGCTTTCCACCGCCTTACTGGCGCCGCCGACTTTGAAATCCGTTAGAAAGTTTCGTGTCTGCCCATTGGTAAGGCGTGCGTTACCCGTCGTCGTTCGTCCGTTTCTTGGTGCTCGCTCTCTGTGCGCTTGTGCGCTGCGATGTTTTACGACTCGCGCTGTTCGTGCATCGTGCTTTGTAGCTCGAATATTTCTAGAACAAGTCCCGGAATATGGTGCCGGCCACCAGAAGAACGACAGGTGAGCGTGCCCTTTGAGTCGCAGTTTTCATTGTGTCAATTTGAGTTGACATCCATACCGATTAGCTGTTCTCTGCAGTGGGGCTATAGTCAATGTTTTCAAAAATGACTGATTTGAAAAGGGCACGTTGCTGCGTCTACATTGGTATATGAACCAGCAGCGGACATGAAGCACAGGCGACGTAACTATAGTTGCAAATTTACAGCTCTCATTAAACCGCGTGCTTGAATGTGTGCTTTGCATTTGTCTCTGGTTCATCACTTTTGCATGAGTCGACGGCGTTTTTTATCTGATTGGAACTTGTCACTTTTCTACAGGATGGAAGCGTTTTTAAAGTATTCCGGAAGGCCACACAGCTGATCAGTGCGCCCAGAGACAAGCTGAAGAATTGCTGAATAGGCGCATTTAAAGAAGAGATGCCATGAATTCTCCGATACCAACTGTTCATTTTCTCCATGCCTATCGTCGCTAGTTATACGAAAATCAACGTTTTTGAAAATGTAGTCAATAAAGTGCGGCAATAAAAACTGTGTTTTTTATTATGTGCATGTGCCCTAGTGCTATGTCGTGTTTTTTATTCCAATGCTCTTAAGTTCTTAACATTGCCGGGAACATTAGTGTCGTTTAGTGATCACGAACACGTGTATGTTATTCTCCCGTTAATATGTTAATCACTCCTGTTAATCTCCTGAACCTATATCGCGCCACATTTGATGAAAATGTTGATTTTCGAAAACGAGGACAATTAAACGAGACCAAAGATATTTTGTGTTGTGAGTAAAATTCATTCTTTTCTTTTTTTCTGGCACATGCTGCACGACTGCAGTGTTTGCGGAATGCATGATTGCAAATTGCGTACATTCAAACGCGCAACGTACGCGCGAGCAAGCGGGTTCACAAAAATAAAGAAAGGAGGGGGCCACGCAGCCCTTGGCGCAGCCCACGCACGCAAACAAAACAAAAAGAATAAGAAAAACGGCGTGCGCGAGAGAGCTAGGAGAGGAGGTGCGAGGCGCGGCTGGCGTTAGTGTTGCCATGACAACGCATACCATGTGCGCCGCTATTCCTGCTGTTTTAGTCTCTGAATCCCAGCCACCAGTGTAGTAACTAAAGGGACGTTTGGCCCTGCCAGCGTTGCAGTCATGAATTAAGGCGTCCTATGGGAGGTACACAGAGTAACACCCCCTGTCACAGCGACGTACATTGAGGCATGAACAGACCATTAGCGGGAGCACACTCGCACAATCACGCACAGGATATCAAGCCTTCTAAGTCCACCCCATCTACTCTGAAAGCAGCTTGACGGCTCTTTATGTGCGTACTTTGGAATTGCACGCAATTAACTGGTTAGCAACCATAAAATTTAAAGAAGTCGTCGATTTGTTTTACTGAGTATCTTGTGTTGCACTGTTTGCATTATTGTATCCCATCACGTATCACGCAACTGTTAATCGAACATAATCTAGAAAATTAAAGTTATGTCTACTTTTTCCATAATACTGTCAAAATTACGGCATGACAAAGCACGACATCTACGAAGCATCTCATAACATAGGTATTTAGAAGTTACCTAGTTAAAGACACCAAGAAAGGCGCTCGCTGGTTAGTAACGGCAAAACCTACGAGCTTTACTAACTGCTGATAAGTAAACGCATGCCATGAAGGTGTAAAATACGCTTGAAACTAGTAAATGCATGCATGTACTGTCTGTTTACACACTTTTCTTTTTCTGAGAGTGCACAGCGTGAACGCGTCTAGTGTACTACGCAGTCTAGGGGAGTTATCTTAGAAAAGGCCCATTCACTCTTCGGAAACCGCATAAAGGTAGAGGCAAAACAAATTTTATATTTGGTTGCAGCATTACGTGACCAGTCATACTGCGATGTTCCTTACCAAAAACACCCTTCTGACAAATCAAATAATATGACTTCCGTCATGGTTGTAAGATACGAATGTAGTATCCTAGCCGTTTTGTCGATCACGCGTGAAAGTGATACTGTCCAAATTTCTCGCCGCCGAGATTTTCAACTAAATTGAAAGACGGAAAGACGGGGTGCCAGAATGGGTATACGACTATTCACTTTAGACAGAAACTGGCGGGAAATAATGAATTTAATGTGTTTCCCACAACCTACCGCGTCTACCGGCCACGCCGTCAACTAGAGGTGGTGACGATTGGAGTCGTTTAATGTTCCTTGAAACGGGTGTGCCAACCCTGCCAGCCGTTGCCCGCGTCTATCAACCAGCTCCGCTGCCAATGCGGTTCCTAGAGCCAGTGCGATCAGCACCACCAGCGAACAATGGACCTGGTAGGTGTAAAGCCCCTTAAGGGTAAAGTACGCCTCAGCGACTTTGTAATAGGGGGAGATTGGAATGTAAAGGAGAGGAGGAAAAGGCAAGTTGTGGCTAGGTTGGCACACCTGTTTCTGGGGACATTAAACGTGCACCCTGCATTCACCGAAGAATCATTCTGCGGCCGAAGAATCATTCTGCGGCCGAATCATTCTGCGACCGGAGATGGAGTAACAGGCCCCAAGAGCTTGCGGAGACTGACACCAGCTAAATTCCCTGGGCAAATATCTCAGAAGAATTTTCGGGAAGAGCAAAAGAAAGACTGGACTCTTGATGTATGTAGAGCCAGAGTGGGGAAGCAGTTTGTTGGCAAGGGCTCGACAGCCTTTTCTTTTGTCATTAAAAATGGCATTTTTTACCGACAATACTATCTATCCCCCGGCAAAACCTTTCAACAGGCCGTAGTCCCAAAGTCATTGAGAGGTCAAGTGTTACGTTTGGCTCATGAGAATGTAATGTCTGGCCATCAGGGTGTCCAAAAAAAGATGGATCGCGTTCTCGAAGCCTTTTACTGGCCTGGTGTACAAGAAGGTGTCCGTAGCCGTAGTGCCAGTGAGCGCTTCATCTGGTACTAATGATCGGCGTATAAGCAAAGTGTTCGCCTGGTAACGCTGGAATGTGACGTGTGTTACCCAGCGGTTGCGTCTTCACCGTGCCAGTGACACCATCATCTTGTTTTGAGTCATCGCCATCGTCCGTGGGTTGTTGTGGACTAGTCTCGTCCTTAGGTAACAGCAAACAAGAGGTAGCTGACCTTGACGTGTTGTTCCTTTTCACACAACCCTTGAAGTCATGTCCCGATTTACGGCAGTATGTGCAATATAATTGCTTCGGCTTAGTACGACAGTCAGAAGCCTTGTGCCCCGTACGGCCACAAACAAAACATTGCACCTTGCTCTTGGGCTCGAGGAACTCCCTTCAGCCTTGACACTTGTGTCTTCACACTTATCCCAAACTGTTAACAAGCTCTTCAATCGCTTTGCCTCCATGAAAATATCAGCCGCATCTGCCATGGCTTCCAGAGTCTTGCAGTTCTTCTCCCGTAAGAAGAGCGCCAGCTGACTGTTGCAGTTGACAATGAATTGCTCGGCCACAATCAAGTCACGGACAGAATCGAAGTCCCTCCCCGTATGGGACATTTCTATCCATCGGTCAAAAAACTATGGAGTCTGGAGGCATACTGCCTTCCAGTTTCGCCGTCTTCAGGCTTGCTCTTCCGGAACTTCTCCCGGTAGCCTTCAACCGTGAAGCGAAAACGCTGGAGCAAAGCCAACTTGACCTTGTCGTACGATAGAGACTCGTCGGGCGACAATCGTGCAAATATTTTCAAAGCCTCTCCGCTTAAGCACAAGCTAAGAGCGGTTGCCCACTTTTCTCATGGCTAATCATGACCACTCTCTCAAATCTCTTCAGGCAGGCATCGAGATCATCGTGGTCCTCGTTAAAACCTGGTATAAAGTTATGCGGGTTCACTACCGCAGACACGCTACTTTGGATACCAGAGTCAGCCACGGTAGGCTCCCCAACACCGGTCTCAGCTACTCTCAGGCGCAGTTGCAGCGTCCGTTCTTCTATCTCCAAGTGTCGCTGGCTTGACTCTCCTCTATGGCCCTCCTTTTCTGCGACTTGAAGGCGCAGCTGTAAATTGCGGCCCTCTAGCTCGAGCTGTTCTTTCTTCGCGTCTCTCTCCGCCGCTCGTTCCTCGCGCGCTCGCGCTTCTCGCTCGTCGAACCATGCCTGCAACTCCGCTCCATCCAACCCCATGTGTTCTGCCAGCACCATCAACTCTCGCGTGCTCATTTTCTTTTTCACCGTTACGAAAACCGAGAACTGGGTGTCAAACGCTCACTTCCTGTCGCGGACGCCAATTTGTGACAGGTTCGTTTAATAAAGCCTGTTGAATCAGCTGTGCAATACTATTCTTGAATAAGAGACGGAGGTGAGCATTTGATTTTGAGACAAATGAAAATATATTTGCACACACAAAAAATAAACAAAAGAGAAACCTTAGAATCACCAAAAGGTAAACAACAAGCGTCAGCCTGACCACAAATACATAGAGTTCTCCTTAAACAAGGGAACCTTATCATAAGCCTAAATGTTGTGCAAGTTGTGGGGTTCGTGGCCGTCCGCCCCAAGTAACACCGTCAGAGACTGCTGGAGAACTAGTAAAACATTAATTAGTTAAAACAAGCTTCAATGGTAACGCGAAATCACAGTAAAACTTCCGGCCCTTAACCTTGTCCCCGGCGGGGCGCACGCCGCGTACACGAGCGCTCTCCGTGACAGTCTGTCGGCCACTGCCCTTGGCTGTCCACGGTCGCTTCTTATATCTTGTTCCTGGCGCGTGGAGCATGCGCACTGCCACCAGAGCATGCGTCGTGTCGCAGCCATTGGGGGCGAGGGGGTTTATCGGCTGCGATCCCCACAAAGTCCACCCGCTACTGTCGTCAGGAGAGTCCTGATGTGGAAACAGAGTAGTACGGCTCACCAACGGGTTGAACACACAAGCAGTCAGGTAGGAGGACGCGGTGGTGGAAGTCTCCAAGCTCGCGCCCTCAGCCCGACGACTCACTTCCGCTCCCGGTGGATGCCGTCATCGGCGGTGCTGTCTCCCGCCCGAGAACCACAGCCACGTCAAGCCGGGTCCTCAGCAAAAGCCACGCCGGTAGAATGGTCGCCAGGTCCACGTGAAGGCCTGCGCCGGCTAGGTGGACGCCTTCAGAGCCCGGGTACAAGCGCCCGACAAGCTCGCATTCCGCGAGCGCGCAAATAGCACGTTGTACGTCGTCCTCGTCGTTTTTGCTGCTCCAACCATCGGACGCACCCCATTCGCGCACTTTACTCATAACAGTCGGCTTGAAGATTCCTACGAAGACGCTTCTCGGCACTTGTTATAGTGTCAAGGCTTTTCAGCCTGTGGAGGGAACGCTGTGAAGCCCTGGCTGGGAATTGCCGCCGGTGTGCGTCGCGGCCAATAGTGGGGGCGCAGGAGGCGTGAGGTGCTTGCTTTCCTCTCAGAGGAGCTCTTCTTCTTGGGAGAATGCGAATTGCTGCGCCACTGGTTGCCCCTTTTTATAAACGAAACAAAAGGGTGCAGCTTCCCTTTTACCCAACGTGGTGCTAAGTCGCACACTCGGGTCATGGTTGGAGCACTTGTGCGTTTACCCTTGGGTCCTGTTTGTATAAACATCATATGTAACTCATTTAGAGGTGACATCTACCACAATATTCATTTTGCGCGATATATATGCATATGGGCGCGGATAAATGCACTCTGTGTAATTTGTGCATTGTGTCACGCATTGTGCATTGTGTCGCCTTCACTATTAGTGGCACAAGCCCATAGTGACACTTTTGTTTCTATTCTAAGCACATCCGGTCGAGCATCTACTTCCGGTTTTGCGAATACTCGTAAATCGTCTTCGATAAACTGAAATATATATTTCTGGTTCTAGCTAAGCGTGAAATTGGGTACATATTACACCAGAGCATATCTTTACTTAATGGATAATGGACTGTCAAAATAATATTGATAATTAAATTATTGAGATTATTTAAGTAGTGTCACCAGCGGGGTTCGTTGCTGGGCCTGGCGCAGGATATCTCTACCACGCGCTTCTTTCAACGTGGCCTTTGAGATCCCCTTCGGAAGAGAGTGAAGCACTGAGTGCACCCAAGGAATACACCTGGGCACACAAACGCCGACGCACGGGTGACACTACAGGACATTTAATTCAAGAATTAGACTCGTCTCGAGAATATTTTTCCTCTGAGGAGGACAGTTAACGACATTTGACCAATTTCAGCCTCTAGATAAACAGTTTAAATCTCTAGATGAATAGTTTAACAGCCTCCAACGCTACCTTTGTATTTCCATGCCTCAGTGCGTCCGCTGAGTGATCTGTAAACACACTGTGTTTGGTCGCAGACGTTGGCATGCTTACGACCCGTGCAAAAATGTATGTAGACAGTCTATACGCTGCCTAAAAATGGGTTGAGTCACTCTATAGACTGTATAAATGCATTTTTTAAGGGAGGGGGCCAGGGAAGGGGGCAGCCCCCTTAATCATCTGAGGAGGCGGCAAATCAGCCCCATACCATTACTCGTTCGGGTGTGTTCCATCATTCTTGAATTTAAAAGGTTATGGTAGTTAAGGCTATACAGTGTTTTGTACAATAATGACGGACGAGGACCACTGATGTTGCATTCCAAGAGCTGTTTACTCACCATCTTTACCCCCGGAGTGCCGGGGACCAAGGGCTGGCAGTTGTGGGAAGCAACTGATCGCTTCATTTTGATGCGTGTAACCACTGCGAAACTTGTTTGTTTCAAAATCGCCGAGTGGGTGTTGGGGGGGGCGGCTGCGGTGAGACTTCGTGCCCCCTAAATGGGAACCCTGAGCACGACTATGCTCTCAGATCTAAATACAGTTGAAAACTACTAAAAACAAAGCTTAAATAAATATATGGCAAAATATAGGAAATGTGTGTCCGCATCTCGAACTGAAGCTGTAACTTTCATCACAAATGCTCATGGTGATGCGCCCGCCCGAATTTTCCTTCTCAAAGAACTACACTATGAATGTTCGCAGCATACAATAATCGGTTACAAAGTCACAATAAATGCAAGCTCCGTCCCCGAAACTCCAGCGTGCCCTCTGTGCAAGTGGGTACAGGTATCTGGTCTCCGTTGCTGACATAAGTACTTTTCCTGTGCATATGTAAACACTACGCATGGCAAACATGGACGTGGTTCTTGCTTAGAGTATTACGTGTACTCGAGAAGCGATGTAGGAATCCATTCTGAAATTAGCCAGGAAGTTCAAGTTTTTCTACAGAGAACAAAGGAGATGAGCATGCGTCTGTATGGAAAAATCCCCGATCTCAAATACGCGAAAGGTGTCGGACATCATTGAAATCAGCAAATGCAATTGGACCGGGCCTATGTGGAAATTGTCTCCGCAAGAGACAGCGACGGCTGAGTGTGGTACTTACGTATATTTCAAGGTTTTAAGTAAAGAGCTTGGAAAAAAAATGCTTTCGTTTCAACATTTCCCTAATTTGAACAAAGAAGCAAATTGTAGCCTATTTACCGAAATTTTTTTCCGCGCAATTTTTAGAGCTTCTTTTCGGAATAAAACAGGGGCATTATTTCAATTCAATTGGGGTTCCTGTATTTCAACTGTAGCGTAAAAATATAGCTCGAAGATGGTTTCACCGCATGGCAATACAATGAAAGCCGATACAAAAATGCCAGAACATGGACGAGTATGGCATTCTAGAGTCAAGAAGCACACCTATGATGAGTACAGTCGTCAGTGGTCATTTTGGTACAAAAGCTCATGACGGCTATACTCGCCAGCGGGAGGGAAAACGTTCAACCTCCTTGGTTGGAACTGACTACGCACAGTCGTCATCGTCCTCGATGGGGTCAAATCCAACAAAAGAAACGCTCAATGCTAGAGGCAAACAAAGGTTTCCCAATTAGGCTATGGCAGAAGGTAACCCGTGATATTGCATAATTTTTTATCCGAAGACGCCCTTTTATATATATATATATATATATATATATATATATATATATATATATATATATATATATATAGGCTGTACACATGCGTAAGTACGTCATTTTGCTTCTACGATTTCTTGAGTAGAGCGCATTTTTGCTCTACGTCATGACACGAGTGTTGTATATGTAGGGTGAGGTAGCCAGAGACCTTCAAAATATTGTCGTTCACGCGCAGTTTTCAAGTTGCTCGCATGCTCCCTTGAACTGCCCCACCACGGCGGTCTAGTGGTTATGGCCCTCGACTGCTGACCCGAAGGTCGCGGGATCAAATCCCGGCCGCGGCGGCTGCATTTTCGATGGAAGCGAAAATGTTTGAAGCCAGTTTACTTAGATTTAGGTGCACGTTAAAGATCCCCATGTGGTCAAAATTTCCGGAGCCCTCCACTACGGCGTCTCCCATAATCATATGGTGCTTTTGGGACGTTCAACCCCAGATAATAATATTATCCCTTGAACTATCGTTGAAGCATCTCTCCTTCTGGCCAACATACACTTTTCGGCATTTAAAAGGAATTTCGCACGCTGAACTATCGTTGAAGCATCTCTCCTTTTGGCCAACATACACTTTTCAGCACTTTAAAGGAATTTCGCACGCTGAACTATCGTTGAAGCATCTCTCCTTTTGGCCAACATACACTTTTCCGCAATTTAAACAAATTTCGCACGCTGAACTATCGCTGAAGCATCTCTCCTTTCTGCCAACATACCCATTTCCGCACTTTAAAGGAATTTCGCATGCCGAACTATCGTTGAAGCATTTCTCCTTTTGGCCAACATACACTTTTCAGCACTTCAAAAGAGTTTCGCGCGCCGAACTATCGTTGAAGCATTTCTCCTTTTGGCCAACATACAATTTTCCGCAATTTAAATGAATTTCGCACGATGAACTATCGTTGAAGCACCTCTCAGTTTGGCGAACATACCCATTTCCGCACTTTAAAGGAATTTCGCACGCCGAACTATCGAGGAAGCATTTCTCCTTTTGGCCAATATACGCTTTTCCGCAATTTAAAGAAATTTCGCACGCCACCCCTTCTGCGCATTCAAAAAAGGGCCGCCTGTGCTTTCCGCCGCAGGAATTCCGAATCATTGCCTGCGCGTCGGTCATTCTCCAGAACTTCGACAGCCGGTGCAGTGCACTGAATACGACTGGCGTCATACCGCTGATTCATTTTTTTTCAGGTTGCGCGAAAATTGTACAATTAGAGAGAGAAAGAGGGAGGTAAAAACATGGCTAATTCCTCTGCCATAGGAGTCCGTTACAACGAAAGTGAACCGCGTGTTCCCATGAGTATAGTTGATTGTGTATTGTACATTGATGTATGAGAGCTTGCTAAATGCCTGTTAGTGTTTAGCAGCATTAGCACCGCTTCATCTAGACGCACCCACGTTGACGCTTAGTGACACATCTCCATCCCGACGACTAACGCGAAGATCATGATTTAGCTCTTGTGGTAGTTGAAGTTGTTAACATACACTTGAACACAGCATATGCTGAATCCCGCGGAAAGATGCCATCAACAAGCACAACACTGGTGCTTGATATGCACTCATTCAAAGCGTCGTCATTCGAAGTGAGAAACGCCAAAGTGAGCGCTCCCCAGTAATATGGTAACCTACGCGTGTGCTCATAATACGCAGCGCTTCAGGAACGTGAGGAACAGAGTTCGTAGCTTGAGCCGTGAACGCATGAAGGCGCCCCGATTCCCACTGGAGTGTCTGAAAGTGCAAACTTTCGAAGCGCTCACTGTCGGTGATCGCTGGGGTCGTGATGCAGTATTTCACTTTACCTGTCCCAAACTTCGACACCGCCCCCTGCGAACCAAGGTAACTCTGAAATAGAGAAGGTGCACGAAAGATAAGGCGCGTTTCTGAAGCCTCATGCATGAGCGTTGGTAGCACAGTGGTCAGCGCGCCCGACATCTATCGTTGCGGACCGAGAGGTTGGTGGTTGGACTCGCAGGCCATCCAAATCAAACGAAACAATGCTGGTTTTTCATACAAAAATGATAACCGCGCTACCTGACATACACGTAACAACCATGCACAAGCGCACAGGCGCAGACTTGCAACTGACCTTAATTTCAGACATTCCTTCTATAAGTGCACTTCGCAGAAATCATCACCAAGCATGCGCTTTTTCGGAACGGTATCATCACAAAAAATCTCAGCAAACTTAGGACGTCATCTTAACAACGCTAATCAATAAATGTCATATCTGTGCTATGTAAGAACACCGATGACTCAATGACGCATTCATTTCCCTTATTCCTAATGTGGAATACTTCACAGATTTCCCTTGCTCTATTATCTCGGCAGCGGCTCAATAGCTTAACAACTTTCAGCATCGGTTCGCGCTTGCACTCGGATTGGGTAGGTGCCCGATTTTATTGCTTTTTACAGACAATTCATGTTCACGCGTGCATACGTTCACGCATCTTCCGGTCTGTCCTACACAACATTTTCCACATGACAAGGGATTTTCATAGACCACGCCAACATTGCACTCTGCATAAGAATTTGTGTGCTTTTTCCCGCATCTTTGTACCCTGTTTTGGCGGTCGCCTATGCGCGCACACAACGCTGCAAGCTTCTTAGGAGCCGAAAACACGACTTCGATTCCATGTCGCGTCCCAACCTTCTTTAAGTGGTGCAACGTTTTGTGCACACAGGACACAACTACACATCTCTTATTGACCTGCGTCCTTTGAGAAGGAACATTTATGTTTTGGGCCTTGATTTTCTTCAGCGTTCCCTCCCCTACTGCACTTAGCACATATTGCGGGAAACCACCCTCTTGCAACCTAACCATCTGCGCTGCAAAGCTACAGAGTGCATGCAAGACTTCTTCAAGGCCGACATGACACACTGGGACGCTATAGGCCACCTCACTGTTTTTGAATGACTGGGATCATAGGGCCACAAGCTGTTTTGTGACCTTAGATTTTATTCGCAGCAAACATGGTCGTCAAAGAAGGTTACAACGATGTCTAAAAGTTTAATTGTCTCATCTTGGTTCATGAGTGAATGATAACTCTTTGCCATGGCGCCGAAAAACGTGAAGTACATCCGCAATGGCATCGTCATAATTGGAAGTGTCACGCCTTTTTGGATACACAAGGACGTTGTCAACATAACGATACACACACAAAACCTGGTCATGGTCGAGCCCTTCGTTGACCGCACTGTCAAAACCTGATAAAAAATCTTGCACAGCCAAGGGGCAACGCAGCACCCAATGCAGACGCCCTGCTTCTGCACATAGTTACTGTCTTCAAACTGTTTAAAAGTTGAGTTAAGATAAAACTCTAACACTAAAAGCTTTTCTACGGTCACACCGGCTGTGTTCTGAAACGCTACCTCGCCATTGGCTTCGATGCAACTACGAACAGCCTGATACAATGTTGAATGAGGAATATATAATAATACAAATCTTCTATGTCGGTGGAAAAGGCATTGCCAATGGCGTTACTCGACTCAAACAAGCTTATAATATCTAGAGAGTTTTTTTGCCTCAAACGGGTCGCTAAGAACAAGGAGAACCAAACATTTCTACAAAAATCTATTCACTTCATATTGCCACGTTCCTCGTTCACTCACGATAGATCGAAAAGGAAAGTTCTTCTTGTGCGTCTTGGACGAAAAGAAAATGTTCAAACAATCACCCTTGCTTCTGTTGGCAATGACAGCCAATTTGTGCAGTTAAGGCTGGCTGCACATGGCCACAGCCTTCGCTTTTACCCTTGCGGCCTTCACTGACGCTGGTTTGAAGTTCTTTACAACAGTTGCAGTTGCCTTGTCGCAGAACAGCTCAAAGGGCATAACAGCAAACCCTCCTTCTTTGTCCCGCTGCAGCAACCTGAGGTCATTGCGTCTGAAGTACCGGACGACACCTGAAGTAGGGCCCTTCCTGTCAGACACATTGCTTGCTTTTTGGGTGCCTTAGAGAAACAGTCCACGCCATCCAACAGACACCTTTCTTGGTCCTCTGTACCCGCTTTCTTCGCGAGGCTCCTGTTGAGAGACAACCATATTCATGGGTTTCCAGAGAAATTTCAACGCCGCACTTGGGACCTTTCCGAAGCGTGGCCATAACCGTCTCAGGTACCACAGCTCCTAGCAAGGTGACCACCCCCACAGCACGAGTTCCACCTTTCTTCATCCTTCTCAAGGCATGGTTCAGGCAGCAACACCACCAACATTCGCTCGTCTGTGCCTCCAACCGTTCGGCTTCCCGCAGTTTTATGTTAGCCAGCCCTCTGGGTAATGTGCCAGGAAGACGTGTCGAAGCACATCTTCAACTCTTCGAACCTGGTCCCTTGTCTCGTGGCGTATGTTTCTGCAGACTTGTCTTCCATGTTCCCAGGAATGCTTCAATCATCCGTAAAGACGCAAGACTTCGTCGCGGGCCACATTTTTCCTTATGTGGAACCCATACAGGCGCGAACGGCACTTCGCAGTTACGATGTGGGCGATGATTTCTGGAACGCAGCTTATAGGAGGGGGAACGCAGGTACCATGGCCCAAAGTAGAACAAATATAGTTTAGAAGAACTTGTTCCTGGCCGAGTTGGTGCACCTTAATACAAAAGGGATAACTGCGCCATCTGACACACACGTAACAAACATAAACGCACACAGGCGCACACTTGCAACTGACCTTAATTTCATACAATCCTCCTATAAGTACACTTCGCAGAAATCATCGCAGAGCATGCGCTTTTTCGGAGAGGTATCATCCCAAAAAATCTTAGCAACCATAGGACGTCATCTAAACAACGCTCATCAATATCAATAAATGTCGTCTCTGTGCTAAGTAAGAACACCGATGACTCACTGACGCATTCATTTCTCTTCCTCCTAATCTGGTATGTTCTGCAAATTTCCGTTGCTCTATTATCTCGGCAGCGGCTCAATATCTCAACATCTTTCAGCACCTGTTCGCACTTGCACTCGGAGCAGTATTTCAGACGCAATGACCTCAGGTTGCTGCAGCAGGACAAAGATGGAGGGTTTCCTGTTATGCCCTTTGGGCTGTTCGGCGGCAAGGCAACTGCAGCTGTTCTAAAGAACTTCAAACCAGTGTCAGTGAAGGCCGCAAGGGTAAAGGCGAAGGCTGTGGCCATGTGCAGCCAGCTCGAACTGCACAAACTGGCTACAATTGTCAACAGAAGCAATGGTTATTGTTTGAACACTTCCTTTTTGTCCAAGACGCCCAAGGACAACACTCATTTTCGATCTATCGTGAGTGAACGAGTAACGTTGCAATATGAAGTCAGTAGATTTTGCAGAAATTTTTGGTTCCCCTTGTTGTGAACGACCCGTTTGAGGCAAAAAACTGTGCAGATATTATTAGGTTGTTGAAGTCGAGTAACGCCATTGGCAATGCCTTTTTCATCGACATAGAGATTTGTATTATTCTTTTCCTCATTCATCACCGTATCAGGCAGTTCGCAGTTGCATCGAAGCCAATGGCGAAGTAACGTTTCAGAACACAGTCGGTGTGACCGTAGGACAGTTTTTAGTGCTAGTGTTCTTGTTTTAACTTGCAAGTCTATCTTTGAGTGGCACGTTGTCAGCGCCAGTGATTTCCACCTCCGCGAGATCCGTTCGAGTGGCGCGGTGGGTTAAATCTCGCGACAACTCGTGGGCCATCTTGTTCGGGTTGGAGGTATCAGTGCGACGGGAACCATATTAGTTATTTGGGTTCATGTGTTTGGTTAGTTCATTGATAATAACGAGGATTCTGAGAGCTTGTTGTGAAATGCGCCCTTGGTTGAAATTTCTGGTAGCTACTTGTGAGTCGGTCAGAGGTGTAGCGGCTATGGTGCTCGGTACTGACCCGAAGATCGCAGGTTGGATCCCGGCCGCTGTGGTCGCTTTTCGATGGAGGTGACATACTAAAGGCCCGTGTGCTTTGTGATGTCACAGTGCGTTAAAGAACACCAGATGGTCAAAACTTCGGGAGCCCTTCACTACGGCGTGCCCATAATAATATCGTGGTTTTGGCACGCAAAATCCCAGATAATAATAATAAAATTATTATTATTATTACTATTATTATTATTATTATTATTATTATTATTATTATTATTATTATTATTATTTTCTCATTACAATCATCTCATAGAGAAGAAGTGCAGCCTGCTCTTGGACTTTCTGGCGTTTAATTCCCTACTGCAACATAACTCAGTCGTCAATTCCAGTGGCAACGTCTTAGACCTGTGTATGTCAAACGATCAACCCCTTGAAGTTTCCCGCTCCGACATCTCTCTTGTACGTCCGGACAAATTCCACCCACCACTTAACGTAAGATTATCCGCATCAGCCGAAACAACGAGCTTCAGCAGTTAAGTAAACAAATCTCCGAGATTTGCCTTCAAGCGAGCTGATTACACGGGCCTCTATCATCACTTGTCTACCGTTGAGTGGTCACAGGTTACTGACAAACCAAATGTTGATGAGCAGGTTGATCGGTTTACGGAGCTTGTACTGAGCAGCATGCGTAATTTTATTCCCCAATATACACCTAAACAACGTAAATATCCCCACTGGTTCTCATCTGAACTTATCAGTGCACTGAAGCATAAAGATCACGCACACAGGAAATCTAAATGTTCTCCATCCAGCGAGTGGAAGGAAGAGTTCAGCTTCTTTCGAACTCTCTCTAAACGCCTATATAAACGGGATCATAGTTCGTATATTGAATTCCTAGAAAAAAGCGCCTCTGACAGGCCGTCTGAGTTTTGGAATTATGTACGTAAACGGTCCAGCAAAAGCGGAGAGTCCTTCAGACTACTGGACTCATATGGGGTAGAAGTGCCTGCCGTCGCTGACTGTTTTGCCACGTATTTCTCATCCGTTTATAAGGCCTCAGACTCTAGCACTGATATCAGACAACAGCCCAAAGCGGTTAGCTCATCCAGTGCTTTATCGCTGGATGAAAATCTTATCTGCGAATGCATTAAGCGCTTAAAACCATCCGTATCATGTGGGCCAGATGGCATCCCCTCCGCCATATTAAAAGCTTATGGTAGTATATTTGTCCCAGTACTGACTACGATATTTAATAACTGCCTGGACACTTCCACATTTCCTAGCATGTGGAAAACTGCTCGTGTTTTTCCAGTATTGAAGTCGGCTAATTATCGCCCGATTTCTCTACTATGTGCCACATCAAAGATCTTCGAGCTGGCTCTTCACAACATATTGTCTTTTAGTGTGAAAATCTCATTGATTCCTAATCAACATGGTTTTCTCGCTGGCTACTACCACAAATCTTGCTAGTTTCATGACGCAGACCTCCACACCTATTTCTCAGAGAGTACAGGTTGACGTAATTTACTGTGACCTGAGCAAGGCTTTTGACGTAGTCAGCCACACACTGATTATGGTTAAACTTGCGCACTTTGATGTTGACTTGTCAGTTGTGAATCTCCTGCAGAGCTATCTGCTCAATATATATTGTTATGTAGCCGTAAAGGGCCAAACGTCTTCTTTGTATAAAGTGACTAGTGGGGTCCCTCAAGGGTGGGTATTAGGTCCACTCCTATTTTTAATTTACGTTAATGATGTTTCTTTTGCCATTCGTAATTCTTCTTTCCTCTTGTATGCCGATGACATCAAGATTTTAAGGAAATTCATTCAGTTAACGATTGTCGCTTGCTGCAGTCAGACTTGCGCTCTTTTTCCGAATGGTGCAACGGTAATAACCTTTCTCTGAATACCTCGAAGACAAAATTCATGTCTATCACTCGCAAAACATCTGGCGTGTCATTTCAATACTCTGTCAATTCTGTGCCTTCATGCAAGGTTTATGAAATCAGTGATCTTGGTGTTGTTGTTGACAGCGCGTTAAACTTTTCTTCTCGCGTTAAGCGTGCTGCTATTCGGGGCCTTCGTTCTCTCGGATGTGTTTGTAGAATATCTCGAGGATTCAGGTCTCCCATGGTCCTACACAAATTGTACACGGCAATATGTCTTCCGCAACTTGAGTATGCGTCCGTGATATGGAATGACATTGCTCAATCCTGGTAACACCATTGAACGAGTCCAGAAAAAATTCCTCAGCATATATAACCACTCTGGATCTCGTTCAAATACTGCTGTCTCATTATCACTGCCATCACTTCACTGCCGATGAAATCGTTCCGATCTCTTATTTCTTTACAAGCTAGTCCACGGTCTCATATCCTGCCTTGTACTTCTCAATTGTGTTAATTTTCGAATTCCGCGTAAGTTAACCAGAGAGAACAGACCATTTCATGTACCCGCCTGCTTCTTCCAACACTCTGCCGTTCACAGAATACAAAGTCTCTATACTGTTAATTTTCTTGATCTTGACGTTTTTCATAGCCCACAATCGTTGTTTTTATCCGAGCTTTGCACTGTTTTGACATAGTGTGGCACAATGTACAAAGTCTTCCCCTCTCAGTCTTTCCACATAGTTGTATATATGCAATGTAATTTTTTATTCACCTTCAATATTTCTCGTGTTGTCTTATTTTACTCCTCCCCTTTTGTGTTCATTTCTCTTTGTCTACGTGTTTTTGGTCTTTTTATTTCCGAAAACTGACTGTATTGTTGTTTATTTTTTTTTTTGCGTGCGCCAGCACAAAGACTTTACGGTTGTTCCTGGACACGTTAAATAAATGATTGATTGATTGATTGATTGATTGATTATTATTGTGAAAGAAAGAATATTACTTTGAAGGGCTCGTTTCTTAGATACAATATAATTAGAACTAACAGAAAGCTGCTCAGTGTGAAGTTGTGTTATCCTTCTTAATAAACACAAATAAATAAATAAGTAAATAAACAAATAAATAGATATTATCAAGGGCGGAGTGTATACACCTAGCTCAAGCACCAGCACGGGTTCTCCCGTGATAGCACTGCCCACAAAATTGCCCTACGCTTGCCTTCATTATTTTTTTTCCGTGAAGAGGACCCCCTGAAACAATTTTGACCAACAGTACAGAATAAAAGTATCGCTGTGGAATCTCTAAATAAACAGTTTAAGAGCCAGTAATGCTATCTTTCTATTATATGCCTCAGAGCGCTCGGTTAGTGGTTGGTAAATGCACTGTGTTTGGTCGTAGGTGCAAATACAGCGTAGAGCAACCCAACGACTATGCTTCGCTAAAACAATACGGTAAATTATAGGAAGGATGTGTACGTATCGTTAACTGAAACTGTGATATTCAGCAGCCATTTGCGTGGTGGTGCGCACGCTCGAATTCTTTCTCATCGAAGAGCTACACTCTTAGAAAAGAAAGGTTTGCATATTCATTAACTAAACACTAACCACCTACTTATCAAAAAATTACTAATATTATATTAACGGAAGGTAGTATAATGAATGTTAGTGAAATTCATTAGTAAGTAAGTAGTAAGTTCGTTAGTAAGTGAATAGGGCTAACTCCAATGGTTAGTCCTCTACTAAATTATTGGTAACCGCACGACGAACTTAGTAACCGTACAAACTAGATTGGACTACAATTAGATATCTAAAGGTTTACGCCTACTCTGTAAAATGCGAAGCATTTCTTAGCGATGCTTTGGCACTTTGGGCATTTCTATCTATCTATCTATCTATCTATCTATCTATCTATCTATCTATCTATCTATCTATCTATCTATCTATCTATCTATCTATCTATCTATCTATCTATCTATCTATCTATCTATCTAGCCGCCTATGGCTGGGTGCTCTCATGATCGTCTCCTTAACTTGGTGTAGACCAAACTTAGCATGGGAGGGTAAGAGGATATGACGAATATGACTGTCAAGTCATGACATGAATAACGTGAAAATCCCGTCGCGTACGTCTTCAAACCAGTGCGATCGACACCAGCCGTCTTTGTTTTGTTATCTTGAGGTCGCGTGCTCTCCCGTTGTGTTCGCCGCCCAAAGGCGTAACGTGTTGCCGTGGTGCTACAACGCCAACACGTTACGTCACAGGTTTTAGGAGCGGGCTCGCCAGGTTCTTAAGCTGCGGCGAAGTCCCGCGCCGTAACCTGCATACACTGCTCCCGCTAGCTTGACTCAGCGCTCGCTCGCGTGAAAGAGAAGTCTTCATCCTCTTGTTATTGGAGCGCCGTGACGATGATATTAACAGAGCCAAAAGCACATATAGCATAGCCATCTGTAGCATGCGGCGTTCGCTCCACTCCGGCGCGTGCTCTAGTTTGACAGGAGACCGCTAGAGGGCCACAACTGCGCGCATCCTCCCTCTTTCGACAGTTGTCAGTCGGTGCGCTTCGATACTAATAACATGAATGGAGAAGACTAGGAGGTGGAGCGGAGGGCTAGCAAGGCAGCAGCAGCGTGGGCTCGCTGCCCCTTGAGGCCGTACTGGCCGCTGCCGTGTATCAAACGCCCGATGCTCATGAAGGGTTGATGAACTATGTACAACATTTACAATTACAAATACATTGATGAAGTATATATAAAAGAAATATGTAAGAGCGTCTGATTCTCCATTGTCGACACTTGCAGACGCAATGTTCGTAATATTCTTTCAATTTGAAAAATGCCCTCGAGACACGCACGACAAATAGCGACAAATAGCCCTAAAAATAGCTGTCCGACGATGGCCTGATAGTTCATAAAAATTGTAAATTAATGAAACGTTGTTTGTATGTCTATATGTCTCGTCTTCATATGATGGTAGAGGATTTGTACGGAAGATTCAAGGGTTTTCCCGATCTTCTCCGAGCCGGCTCCTCAGTCATCATTCACTTTGTGGATATGGCGTGAGTTTTGTTATCTGTGACGTCATACTGACGCCATATGGTGACGTCATCATGTGATGATTTTTGCAGCACTCATCCCCGACGCCAAAGGACGCGAGACGCCGAGGGTAAAATTCCGCGTTCTATTAGGTATTTAAGACTTTCGCCTTAACAAATAGCCTACGAAGATGTTGTCCCGTGCCTGCAGGCCTACTTATTCAGAAACTACAAGTGAATCTGGTCGAACGATGCAAATGATTGTAAGAAATGTGAAAACTACATTATTGTCTTTATAAATAACGACTAACGTTTCCAGCATGCTTACGAAAGTCGCAAATCTGCAGCGAAATAAAAGGTTCTAAACTACATTAGAGAAAATATTGACACAATATTTCGTTGTAGCCATTTCAAGACGCATTTCTGGTAAAAGTAAATAAAGGGAAATATGTTCACGGAGAATGGCTTCATAGCGCTCTCCCGGCATTATTGTTGGTCAGACCTTACCGAAGCACTTAAGTAAAACCCGCAAGGCTTTGTTAGAACAATTACTACGGGTGGGTTCTTTGAGATGTTTTAAATGGCTAGCATATTTTGGCTCGAACATCGCTTGCCTTCCACTGCAGTCGCTGCAGTTCTATTTACCCTATTCCCCATTGTCAATTGTGAGCTATGTGCGTTTGTTGTTATGTTGATCAGACTTCTGTTGTTCGCCCTATGCGAAAGTGTTAGTTTTTGCGAGGTACAATTGTGAAAATGTGAATGTATCCCTGAAAACTGATATGTGACGCATAATTTGTGCTCTGTACACAGTGTAAATAAATTTTTTCTAAACATTTTTATTCACCTTAGGCATTGAGCCTTACTTGACAGTCATGGTAGTGATAAACTGAGGATCTAGGGGACGCTTTCTATGGATCCCTTATGCATTTGCAAAGACGACTGGAAGGCGAACGCCGTGTTCTTGTTCTTCTCAAGCTGACGTATTGATCCTTCCCCGCCACACTTACGAAAGCTCTCTGCACCTAAGGCGGTTTTGCATTGCCTCCAGGATCGGAGGCATTGCAAGCTTTGTGCACCACATCTGGTTTTGCATAGCCGATCGATGCACTGATTCTTCCCCGATCTCTTCCGACAGCTTTCTGTTCTTAACGTGGTTTTCCACTGCCTCCGAGATCGCAGGCATTGCGAGCTTTGTGCACCGGACCTAATTTTCCTCTGCCTCGGGGAGTCGTCATGAATTATACAAGCACATAATAAAGATGCATCAACATTCATTTGAGGCCCGTGCACTTAGATTCAAGTGCACGTTAGAGAACACGAGGAGGTCAAAAGTTTTGGCGCCCTCCTCTACGGTGTGCCTCGTAATCGTAACTTCACTTCGGGACGTTAAACCACAACAATTATTATTAAGTGTGGGTGGTCTGTATGTGCTCATCAAATACTGTTGATTTATAGAGATGCTTACTACTAGCTATACATTTCTGTAATCTATGCCATCCTACAAGTGAAAAAAGGGATATTTGAAGTAGTTAATGTTGAAATGATATACCTGTATTGTTAGTGGATGATTAGGGTGGAACCGCATTTCTGGCGTGCGAATTGAGCGTGATGGCGGATTTGTTATCAATGGAGATCTTGCCATTATCGTCAGCGTGAATTGAAGAACCGGTTTGTGTTACTCACAAACGTAATGACTTTGTACACCTTCAATTTTTTAGTAAAAAACTTGTGTCCGGAATGAAAAATTCGTCAACACGGGGTGTCTCTAAATCAGATATGCCCAATTACAGCCCTATTTCTTGACACCGATACACTGTAAGCTACGTGGGCATGTTGTGTATTCTGGCTTAATGAATCATCTGATTTCACTTAAGTTCTTCATTCCCAGAAAACACTGATTTGGAAAGGTTTTTGGTGTACAACCCATCTAATTGAATTCTATCATAATATAGCATCGGCTTTGGGTATCATAGGACAGATTGATTGTTTATTTTCGGATTGTTGAAGCGCTTTTGATACGGTATCACACTCAGTTCTAATGCAAAAGTTGCAGAATTTAAACGTCGGCGAAAGTCATTGCACATGGATTACGGACTATTTGACATGAAGGAAACAGGATATTTTTTATGGATTATGTTCATACTTATTTTCAGGGGTGCCCAATAATTTTGAAATGGATCCACTTCTCTTCGCTATGTTTGTAAAGGATATTTTGGATGCAAATAAGTGCGACATTAGAACTGTTTTGTATACTCACTTGATTGACCAAACATTCCACAAAGGTTGAGGACGACCTTATCACATAAAGGTATGGTGTAAACATAATGACATGGTACCAAATATTAATGAATGTGATCAGGTCAGCGTTACTAAAAAGGCCAATATGTACACCAGACACTACACCTTAAACAAAGACCACATGTACAAGCATTTGGGCATTACGTTTTCCGAAAATTGAGCTTGGTCTGAACTAATTAGTGCTGTTCTTAGCCCTGTTGGAAAGGACTTTGTCTTTGTACAACGAAACCTGAAGCATGTACCTCAAGAAGCTAAACAGGCCGCATATCAAGCCTACTTCACAACTATACTTGAATAAGCATCTTGTGTTTCGGATCCGTTTCACAAATTACACATTCATGCACTTCAGCGTGTTCAGTCTATCGCAGCTATTTTTGTTCTAGGGAATTATTATCGACCTGAAAGGTCTCGATACACGAAGCGAGACCTTAAGTAGCATTCTTTCGAATACGTGATCCCGTAATTTTACACTGAAGCTGTAACAAGCACACAGGCATCCATGCTTTAGATTATGTAAAAACGGTGCACTGTCAGTCCTCACGTTTGGTTCACAAATGAAAATTCGTTCATACACACACCGGAGTGATCTGTTAAAACAACCTTTTTTTCCAAAAAACGATTTTCGAATGGAATAAGTTACCACCCGATTTGGTTGCCGATTCATTCTGTGAATCTTTATGCCTCCCCACCCTCCCCAATAATGTCCAAGAAGGTGCTGCGGATGATGGTCGAAAAAAAAAACTCAGAACCAAAAAAGAAAACCACGTACAAGTATGATGGCAGAGTTTTGTTAAATGTTTTTAGCCTAAGAGCTGTGTTTAGGATAATTCAAACTGTAGTAACGTATATGAGGCGCCTTCGAACAATATATGAGGAGCGTTCGAACCATGTCCAACACGTGGCGTTCGGTTCTTGCTTTCCCTCTAAACATTACAGTCGCATTAGGCTGCATTTACCGGGAAGCATTGACTTAGAATACCGAACAGTGACGTCACCACACTGTCACGTGGAAAATCTCTACCCTAGAAAAAGATTAATCTGATATTGCGATAGCAGTATGTGAAACTACGCATTGTAAGGACTCTCGCAGGTCAGCGTGAACAGGTTTGCACAACGCAGTCTTGCTGTCAATCACTTCATGTAATGTATGGCTGAATCGTTCAAAGCTGTAACATTGGTCTACAAGGTCAGGCGATAGCAGCGTCAAGTGGAGCCAGATTATAAGTAATTGTGAAGATTCCGCGTTGTAGCAAAAATCACCATGTCCCGCTAAAGGGGACATGAGGCGATGCGAAGCAGTGTTTCGGCATGTAGAGCCCGCGTTTCAGAGGTGGAGTGGTGAGGGGAAAAGGGGAAAGGGGAAGTGGAGAGTGGGAGGGGAAAGGGGAAGGGGAGAGGTGATGTGGAGAGGGGAGGGGAGATGGTAGAGAGGGAGTGGAGAGGGGAAGTGGAGAAGGTTTGCGCATGCGCAGCAAGGGTGGTCACGACGCACACCACCACCACCACCGGATTGAACTCCGCCATAAGATGCTTCACATCTAATTATTAACAGATCGGGAGCGGAAAGCGAGCATTTAGAGAGTGGCATGAATTTCAGACTATATATAAACATGAGCCCAAAGTGAATGTGATCATTTCTTCGAATAAAGTCGGTTAAAGCAAAATTGCTTTGGCGTCTGAGGTTAAATTATAAAAAAAAAACATGGCTGATCCCCATAGGCGTGCGCAGGGTCCCCCATTAGGGGGGGGGTGCAAAGGTTTATCGCAGCGCCCCCCCCACTCTACTAAGTCAATGTATGGGGCATATTTGGCGCGCCCCCCCTTCTTAGGTGACTAAAAGGGTCAATGTACGCGGCAGATTTTGCGTCCCCCTCTTAAGTGATAAGGGGGGGCGGCCCCCCCTGTGCGCACGCCTATGTTCGCAGGGGTAGTTGAGGGTTTATTGTCCATTTTTTCGCCACAAGGGCGAAGGAATGAATGTTATAGCAAGAAATTGTAATGATGCGTGAAGAACGGCAAGCAGCTCGAAACTCGCAACGCGCTCTAAAGCAGAAAGGACGCACGAAAAGAACATACACAGGACCAGCTCGAACTAATGACTGTCAATTTGTTACTTCTTAGTGTGTGAGCAGCGCGCTCCTTTCGGAAACGCGGCAGCTGCAGCGAGCGAAGTGACATTCGTGCTCTCTGTAACGTTAAAGAAAGTTTGCGGTCAAAGCACGAGACGTACGTACGAACTGCCCCCATCACGAGATAAGCGCGTGCGCACGACAGACACCCCCTGTAGAGGCGCGCTCGCATCGCAGCGCGCGGATCGACGACCTTTAACAGCGCCTCGGGCGTTCTGCGCGCCATCTCGCTAGTAATAAAAAGCTTAAGCTGAAGCCACCGAGCTCTGAGTACCGCCAACGGCAAATGGTGTAAATAAATAGCTCGCCGTTAATGAGCTGCAGAATGCGCGCTCTGTGGCCGAGTAGTTTCGCGCCACGCGATGCGGATCGAGGGGTAATAGGTTCGATTCATGGAAACAAAACTTTCATTGGGATAGCAATTATATGGAAACTCTCGGCTGGTCTTTGCCCTCGCCGTCGCCACCATGTCTCGGATATGTATATGTGTGTATATACAAGTAAAAGCAATAAAGAAAAATAATCAGAAGAAAAATTTCCGAAGTGCACCACCGAGATTCGAATCTGCGACCCCTCGCTCCTCAGCCTACCGCTTTGAACAACTGGGTCTCGTGCCACCGCTTTTGTAGAATAGTAACCGCGAGCTATTTCTAACATCACGCCATTTCCCGCTAAAGGGGACCATGATGTGATGCGAAGCAGTGTTTTGGCATCTCGAGCCGGCGTTTCAGTGGAAAAGTGGAGAGGGGGACGGGAGAGGGGAAGTGGAGAGAGAAAGTGGGAGATGGAAAGTGGATAGAAGGAGGGGAGAGAGGGATGTGGGAGAGGGGTAAATGGGAGAGGGAAAGTAGAGAGGGGGTAGATTAGGAACGTGGGAGAGGGAAGGTGGAGAGGAGGATGGGAGAGGAGGAGTGGATAGGATGAGTGGAGAGGGGGAAGTGATAGAGGGGAAGTTGACAGGAGGTGTGTGGAGAGGGTTCGCGCATGCGCAGTGAGGGTGGTCACGCCGTACACCACCACCAACACCACCACCGGTTTGAACTCCGCCATAAGATGCTTCGCATCAAATGCACCATATAACTCTGGCGGTATGTAGATCTTGGAGGTGTTTCCGAGTGTGCATTACGCTGTCACCGTTAACTACTACAGCTACAACAAAGGTGGGTCATTCACGCCAAACGTCCCAGACATTGCACTCGACCCTCTCCAATTGTATTGTAAAAAATTGTGGACGCTCATATTAGTGCACTATTTGCCCTCGGAAAGTATTTTCTGGAAAAAAATTTTTTCTTGTCTGTTACAGTGATTTGAATTTTGCCGTAGTGGGTGAAACATAGGTTGCGAAAAAATACTCTAAAAAATACAGTACTTTACAGAACGCCTTAAATATCTGCTGTTTACTTGAAAAGGAATTGCACTATCTTATTATCACCCATTGACGATCACTACTTTGTCTCACGATGTGCTTTGTGGTGAAGCAATGCTGCAATTCTGCGCCCATTTTGATTATTTTTTTAAAATTCTACATATATTACAGACAAAATAGGACTATATCACATGGCTAGATAGTTGGCAGTAAGCGTGTCAAAAAAGTATTGAAGACGATGACCGAGTAGTTTCGAAGTGGAAGGGGCGCAAACATTGAAAATTGTGTGAAATGCTCCACCTTCAGGCACATGTAGAGTGGTGATGCAGTCCAAGTAAAAATGCACGCTTGGTCTCGTTGGGAAGAGTGAACAAAGGAGATTTATTTATGAAAGTTTCGTCGGAGTGTTTTTTTGTTTTTGGCGAGAAACAAAAATTTATGTTGAGCGTTCGCGGCGTGCCTGGGCGCGGGCCCGTAAGTCCGCTTCACTGCGCCGCCACTGTTTCTTGGGGCAACGGAAGTATGCAGCGCCCACGCGGGTGGCACGATCGTGTGCTGCTGTGAGTTTTCACGTTTCGACACGCATTCTTCGGCTTTCCGCAGTGCCGCCGACGAAGTGTCAGGGAAAACGAGTGATGGTTCGTTTAAAATATATTATATATAATAAAAGTGGCTAACAGGCACCGGGAATACACTTATAATTCTTTTTTATGGGCAGCTCGCTTGAACGTGACTCGCGCCATTCGTGCCTCGGAGCCGAATGGTGCTACGTATTCTTACGCTCGGATCTTCGGCAGAGGTGAACTTTGCTCCGGTGATCGCGTCGCCGAGCGAGCACGCGGCACTCGAAGGTTCGTCTTTCGGCCGCATCCCTTGGCAGCGCGTAAGATAAACATTGTGAATGGTGAGTATACTGCTATCGTGTCATATTTTAGACGGAGAGCCTGTACAACGGAAACCGAAAGCGATAAATATACAAAAGGACGAAGCCGCCTTTAAGGTGGCTTCGTCCTTTTAAATGTCTATCGCCTTCGCTTAGTAATCGCAAGGCGATTACTAAGATGAAAGCATCGCATGCAGCGTGGCAGAAAGTTGAGCTCTCAGCAAGGTTTGAGTCTACAATCTCCCTCAAAGGTACGCGCACGTTTCACCTTTTCGTGCCATCATCACTGACCACTCTTAATGCAGGGCTCACCACCTACTCAGCAACACAGGCATTTCAAGTGGCGAAGACGATACGTCGGCAACGGAAGTAAGAACTGCAACCTCCGCAGAGATCGAAAACACAACCCAAGCTCTGCGCCTGTCGTACGTGTGCATGCAGTGACGTGGCAATGAAATCGTGCTCTGCTCCGACTACTAACCGGCAGCCTTTAGTGCCCTTCCGAAACATTCTGCCAGCCATATACACTGTTTGCAAGTTTTCAGCAACGTGAAAACTCACAGCAGCACGCGATCGTGCCACCCGCGTGGGCGCTGCATACTTCCGTTGCCCCAAGGAACAGTGGCGGCGCAGTGAAGCGGACTTACGGGCCCGCGCCCAGGCACGCCGCGAACGCTCAACATAAATTTTTGTTTCTCGCCAAAAACAAAAAATACTCCGATGAAACTTTCACAAATAAATCTCCTTTGTTTGCTCTTCCCAACGAGACCAAGCGTGCATTTTTACTTAGACTGCATCACCACTCTACATGTGCCTGAAGGTGGAGCATTTCACACATTTTTCAATGTTTGCGCCCCTTCCACTTCGAAACTACTCGGTCATCGTCTTCAATACTTTTTTGACACGCTTACTGCCAACTATCCAGCCATGTGATATAGTCCTGTTTTGTTTGTAACATTCGTAGAATTTTTAAAAAATAATCAAAATGGGCGCAGAATTGCAGCATTGCTTCACCACAAAGCACATCGTGAGACAAAGTAGTGGTCGTCAATGGGTAATAATAAGATAGTGCCATTCCTTTTCAAGTAAACAGCAGATATTTAGGGCGTTACGTAAAGTATTGTAATTTTTAGAGTATTTTTTCGCAACCTATGTTTCACCCACTACGGCAAAATTCAAATCACTGTAACAGACAAGAAAAATTTTTTTTTCCAGAAAATACTTTCCGAGGGCAAATAGTGCACTGATATGAACGTCCACAAGTTTTTACAATACAATTGGAGAGGGTCGAGCGCAATGTCTGGGACGTTTGGCGTGGAATGACCCAGGTTTGTTATTGGTAGCTGGAAGTTTGTGGAGGCTTGATCATGGACGTTAGTCATCGGGATGGAGATGTGCCACCAAGCGTCAACGTAGGTGCATCCCCATTAAACGGTGCTATAGATGCCAAACACCCATAGACATTGGGCAAGCCCTCTTATATCAATGTACAGTAAACATTAAACTACTTCTGTAAAGACATGTTTTACTTTCGTAGTCGACCGTGCTCGCGCGATTATCCCTTGAATGGGAGTTTTGTGTGTCTTGTGCTTTCACCGCAAAGCTTGCGTTGAAGCTATGTACCGCACGAAGGTCACGTTGCTCGCTGCAGCGACCGCATTTGCGAAAGGAGTTAGCTGCTCTCTAGAAGAGTCAAAGTAGGGCCTAGTTGAGGTAAAAACTATGACAGCTCGCGCTCGTCCTGTGTATACCTGTCTGTTCTTTTCATGTGTCCTTCTTTGTGTTTCAGCAGCGCGCTGGAAGTTTCTAGCTGCTTGCCGTTCTTCCTGTCACACTCCATTTTTTTTTTGCTATCGCACTGATTGCTTCGCGCTTGAGACGAAACTGTGACTTTTTTCGACGTCCAGAGATTATTGTCAGCCTGAACTAATAATTTATTCAGAAGCCATGGAAAATATTTGCTTGAGTAAACAGAGAGCACTTGCGCTTCGAGCGGAAACCAGCTGGCACTGCTCTCTTTGTATAGGTGCGAAAGGCGGGAGAACCGGAGGCCGTGGGCGGAACTTAGTTGGTAACGAACGCTAGTACACGTTTTTCCCAACGAGCCATGAGCGTGGCCGTGGCTTTGACAGCGCTTAGAAAAATGATTGACGATATGGAGTATGATAAGCTACATCATCGGAATGCGTTAAAGCCTCCCGGAGATTCATTTGAAACGGCGCGTTGCACCGGCGGTGTCCGCAAGTGGAGCCATTTTCACGGGAATTCCCTGCGAAATCTCATTTGCTTCGCCAGCACGAGTGACTTAGGTTTCTCTACCACTTGTTTTTAAGTTAGCGGTCTGAGCTGCACGTATACAGCCTATTAAGAAATGCTGTGAAGATCTATGTTGCACATGTACAGGACTATATAGAAAGAATTTGAATAGAACATAACATATTGGTTTTTGCCTAATGTTGATGCTTATAAACATGACGCACACAAATTTTCTGCCATACACAGCTCATTAAGTTGCCTGGAAATGAGAACGAATGCGTGGCCGCCGGCAGCACGCCGTAGCTATACTGGAGCTTATCGGGTAAGCCATATGCGAGGCTTGTTAACGCCAGTGTTCGCGACAAATGGTGCAGACGTGCGGAGGTATATTCGAGCATGAACAAAAATATTGTAAGAATGAATTCAGGATGAACGCTGGAGAATTAAATGCAAAACAAAATGAATCGCAAATATTGTGATTTGCTGGGCGGAATTTGTATATTGATAATGGTATCAACGCGAACGCTCGCGACTTGCAGTTCTATGCCGCAGATTGGAGGTCTTGCGTGTTTCGAATGTTATCAAGGAGGTGTAAGATAATTCCATGCAGAACCTCCCCTGTAATTCCTCTAAATGCTGCGAAATCGTTTACTACTAATCACCTGATGTTTGTTCGACGTTTGGCATACTTGCGAGGAACACTGGTAAACCAACCGCTCAGCAGCGCCGTCGCGAAAGCGGTATGTTAGGTGAGCATGAAAGGACAGATAGGCGGTGCGCTTTTTGCTCTAGACGACGTCCTGTATCACGCTCTTGTAGTTCCCGCGCATGTTCTCCATTGTGACCTTCGCTGGAACATCGTTGTCGGGTGGTATCGCCACGGCGCCTTTCCTCTCTTAAGAAGATTTCTGTGTCTGACTGATCCGCCCGCGAGCGTCGAAAACTCACTCGAGGAAAGCCACCTTAAACATTGGAACAATCAGATCATCTACGCATAGAATGGAACAATGTGGCATACACATGCATCGTAGATCATTGCAGTTCACATTCGCAGTTGTACCGTTAACATCAATGGGAGAGCTTCAACGACGAACTCTATACGAATACATGCAGTATATAACGGGCGAGCTTTGCGATCGACTCTGGTTCCACAATCAGGCGTCCTCGCTGTCGTGCAGGCGCTCGGGCGATCAGCGGGGCAAGGCGTTCGACGTGATTCGCGAGTACCATACGGGCCGCGGCAATCCAGCTGGGATACCAGTGTGCGGCACGTGCAAGGACACCTTCGTCTGCAGCAAGCATCGTTCAGCATCGCGAACGTTTACATGTACATCCGATGCCTAAGCTCAAGCTCAACGCCGTAGAGGAGCGACTGCTTACGCCTCGACTGCTGTTCATGTGTGTTCATGTGTGTTTGAATGATGGAAGATCTGTCGCTTGATGCCGTACTGACCGCTCCTGTAAGTCAGGCGCTTTGCAGATGAAGATGAAAGCCGTCTTCTAAGCTTTCTTTTTCTTGTCAGTAGACTGAGCTAACCGCCCCCTCCCCTACTCCGAATGCTTTCTGCAGCTAACGCAGTTTAGCCCTGCTTCCGATATTGGCCGACATTTGAAGAAGCAACGTTGACATATTATGATATTAAGTCACGTCATGTCACATCATAACGAGGCCCTGATAACGTATAACGACCTCATACGTTTCAGCGATCGCTGAGGTCACGATAAGCCGCAAGCTGACTTTTTTATCACTTCGTGGTGACGCCGACAGTCCCTTTTCCCCTTTGATGAAGGATGAAGGCCTTTCGCCATAAAAAGGCGAAAATATCACGTCATCCCGCAAGCTTCTCTTTCACTGCTCTTTTTCAGCATTCCCGCGACTAAAATAATAAAGCCGCGCTCCTCGGAAGCGTGAGTGCAGGCGTGATTTCACTTTGTCTCTGTGGCCTTCGCGTGATCTAAAGAGGACGGTATTATAGCCTCGACGGACGGCTTACACCTTGGACAGTAGCACTAATAGTTGGGCGAGAGTTTAGGGTTAATAGTTATGAAACATCGCAACGAAAAAACACGCAACATTGACGAAAAGCAAGATACGAAGACAAGCGAGAAGGACAAGAGTCTTCTCCGCTTGCCTTCGTGTCTTCTTCGTGGGATCTTCTATTCGTGTCTTCTTCCTCGCTTATCTTGCTGTCTTCCTGTTCGGCGCTTGTCTTCATGCCTTCCTGGTTGTCAGTGTTGCGTGCTTTAAATACGAAGGATTTCTTAGCGAACCTTTGGCACTTTGCGCGCTTCTATCTACGTATCTACCTATCTATCTATCTGTCTATCGATCTATCTAGCCGCAGACGTCTGGGTGCTCTCATGATCGCCTCCTTAACTTGGTGTAGATCAAAATTGGCATGGGAGGGTAAGAGCATTTCACGAATATGACTGTCGGGTCATGACATCAATAACGTGGAAGTCCTGTCGCGCACGTCTTCAAACCCTTTTCTTTAGACACGTGTGGCACATGCCCGTTTACCACGGGCCGCGCTGTACGGGTATGCGCCACAGGTGATTGACAGTTTATATCTACCTAGGAACTGCGAGAACAGACGTGGGTAACTTAAATGCGAGAGCGTTAAGAAAAACCGACATTGGCAGCGTAGACACAACAATGGAATGAATGAAAATTAGGATCCCAGCAGGAATCGAACCCAAGCATTCTGCGTGCCAGTCAGGTAGTTTACCACAGAGCCACACCAGGCCTATAAACTGGTTTGGAAAAACAGCCTATGCAGGCGTGATTTCCGTGCAACGTCAATTGTGGTTGTGGCGGTGGCTATCTGATTTTACAAAAAAAACAATAAACACTACATATATACTTCTAGGATACAATCGTCATATCAGATTTCATCTGTGGTTCCAATGTTGGCTCCGCTTTTATAGCAGTCTAATAAACATTACATTTGTATTCCTATGACGCAGCAAGCTATATTGAAGCATTGCTCGACCCCGAAGGAATACATTAATGAAAGTTACATATGATCTTCACATCATCGCTTCGTAAAGTGCACTTAGTCTGCCAGAACGGCACAGTGTCCGCTTGATATCTTACGAGGCTGGGCGATAGCCTCATGCTGGCTGAGGATGATGCCAGACTGATTGACACCCGCTTTGTAGACTAGGCTACGTAGGCCACATCAGGGGCGTAGGCAGAAATTTTGTTCGGGGGGGAGGGGGGGGCACCACCTTGATCTGAGGTGGGGCCCAGGCAAGCAGATGTGGTCGAGCGTCATTTTGAGCTCTGTGTGCCATGGAAAAAACTTGAGGGGGGGCACGGGCCCAGTGTGCCCCCCCCCCCCCCCGTGGCTACGGCCGCATACGCCCTGGTAGTGTATAAATAAGACAAGCGCCGTCCACTGATGTTGGTGTACGTAGCAGTATTCAGGCCTACGAGCCTCGACGGCCCATGCATCACCAACGCGAAGGCTGACTTCAGGTTCCGACATGTCACCGGCTCTATCGACAAATAATTTGTCGACGAAGTGACCGAGGCATCCACGATTTCCAACAGCTGTACTATACCTCATACTTCACTACACATAGACCCCTCTTCTCAGCGATCACGACCGGATCCGATAACAAGTCATGACCAGCCGCTGGTGCTCAAGTGATCACGGTGATGACTTAAAGTCCCTGAAACTTCGTAAAGTAGCGACACTTTCCTCCTCCGCTCGCGTTCCTCCTCGTTCTCCTCTCCTTCACACTCTCTTTTCGAGCATGGCGCCACCTACCTTGCTCTTGCGTAGCAGACGACGCTTCGCAAAAGGAGCGCGCGCTTGCCAGGCGGCGCCCTTTAATCATTCGCACTAGCCGTCTAGCTCTTTGTATCCTTTTTTTTTTAAATTATATGTTGTTTAGGAGATGTTAGGACACGTTTGTAAGGGACATGTGTGATGTTGAATGTTAATGTCTCGCTCTACATAAAGCCTTCTGAAACCTATGCGTTGTACACGTCGTCCTCGCGAGGCGAATTCGCCACGCATACCAGTGACGCACTGAGGCTGCCAATACGCACTAGAGGTAGCCGTTCCGAAGTATCGGTTGGGTAAATATAGTTAACGCCGCTATACGTGCCTGTATCATGTAGCACTGTACACTGCAATACAAAAGGGCGTATTTGAGGCATCTCTTTCCCACAAAACAATATCTAGCATCTGGCTCACTGGTTTTGTTCTTTTTCACCAAATCTCTGCGCTCGCTATTTCCTGTTAACTGTTTAGCAACCTCACAAAAAGGGCGTGCTATGGGGCGTATTTCTGTCCCGAAACAATAACCATCAATCTCGCGTGTCTTTCCTTGCATTATCGCCGGGCGCGCCGCACTTCCAGGTCACGAATGCAGTGCGTGTTCATAAAAAGCATCCTTGATGGGAAAGTGCTGAGCGCCGAGTTTTCAAGAGAGGAAGCGCAAACTAGCCAGAGGACGGTTATTGGTGAGGGGCAAGAAGACTCCACAAAGGTGCGGACAGTTTTTAGAGTGACACATGGGCAATGGGTGTTGGCTATATTAAGAGTGACGACTATTATTTATTTAGAAAATAACTGTCAGTGCAAGCAGCAGCTCGGAGCTTCAATGAAAGAAGAATGCGCCAGAAGGCGTACATCATTTCCAGTCGATACATTTAGACAGCGTTGGTTGATTCGTTAAGAGAATAGACGCACCAACCATAGTGCGCATGTGTGCCTCGTAGACGTACTTGACATACGAACTATACTCGCTGCTCAATGAACGAGCAAGCGAACGAATAAACTAGCCTGCCACCGTAAACGTTTCCTTCGCGAGAGCTCCACTCGCGGATATTAATATCATTTGGGGTTTTACGTCCCACTACCACGATATGATTATGAGAGACACCGCAGTGGAGGGCTCTGGAAATTTTGACCATCTGATGTTCTTTAACGAACACTGAAATCGCACGGCACACTGACTTCAAGCTATTCGCCTCCATCGAAATGTGACCGCCGCGGTCGGTCGCGACCTTCGGGTCAGTAGCCGAGCACCGCAACCTCTGCTCCACCGCGGCGGAAAGCCACTCGCGGATATAAACCTCCACACGAAACGCACGTAAACCTTCGCGCTAAATAACACGTGTACGTGAGGTTCCTAAACGATGAATGCACCCTGCGACTCGGTTGGACACGCACGCTTTGCCTACCTACCTTCTATCGCAAGTCCACCGGCGGATCTGTCGGCGTCAAAGAGCCAGAGAAAGCTATTTGCTTCTGGGAAAAAAAAAAAAAAAACAAAAAAAACGAGCACGCAACCAAAGCAGAGAGTACCACACCTAATGTGAGCTTTCACACGGCAACTTTGTTTCTTTAAGAGAACTGCGCCGAATCTCTGAAGTTTCGCAATCACATTTTCGAAAAAAAAAACTTAGTACAGGCCCCACCGAAGCAGCATTAAAACGTGTGAGCAATAGCGACGTACTGCCCAATTAACTGAGACGTGTCTACGGCGTTATAGCACGCAGCGATTTGCGCGAACCTCGACGAGTACTTATAGTGAGAGGATAGCAACTTACATCGCATAGTCGCGTCGAAAACGTCGACCGAAAGTTCTATCTTCCTATTCGGTGTAACCAAGCCTTCCTTCGCAACTCGTTGCGCTTCCCGGACGGTATCATAAACAGCTTTTTGCCTTCACTTGATTTGTTTCGGCACCCGAAAGCGCAGCAGAAGCCCATGGCAACCAACCGTGACGTCGGTCTTGTGTGTAAGGTATCTCAGAACACAACGCACGTGGAATGCAAAGCGCGTATCCATAAAACACATGCGCTGGGAACCAGCGAACCCGCGCTTCGAGAGCGAAGATGGCAGTCGCGAGCGACTGTAAACAAACGAACGCTACGAGCGGTCCCACGTGACGGCAGTTGGCCAATGCCGACGCGGCGTCAGGCTCGGAGAGGGCAGAGGAGGGAGAAAAGAGAGGAGGCGCGCTTTCATGCACGTATGTCGCTACTTTACGAAGTTTCAGGGACTTTATGATGACTAACTTGTTCAAGAACTGTCAAGAACCTCTTCCGCACATGCACACAGGTTCGTGAAACATGCGTCCGCTCTCCGTCGTAAGGGATAAGTATAAGCACTTCATATCAGCTTACCGCTTCTGGTGCTGGTAATACCCATGTTGCCGTTGGCAGCGTTACCCAACTGTAAACAACTGGTTATATAACACATATGCGGATCTTCAACATATATGTGTGCGTGTAAAACTTATACAAATCTTTATCGTCATTTTCTAACGTTTCGCTCAGTAAAGCAATTACGCCACACTCAACTTCCCGCCGCATGCTTCGCATAATATCCACGCCCAGGGTACGTGGAATCTGCCGATTTTTTTCGTTGCGCCCTTTCTTAATCATTACACCTTGGAGTCGTCATGCGAGAATGCATTAGGAACGCTGGAAGTTTTTCGCAACGTTTGGTGCGGAAGAGCGGAGCCCAATGCAAATATACGTCAACATATCGCAAGAATAAAATTACATTAAACATTGGGGTAATAGATAGAAAGAACTGTACTTTCATATTAAATAGAAGCGGTCAATTTGCATTTGGAAACTATTTTTAATACGAGCGTAAGTGCTTGCGAATACAGTGGCGCGCAGGAGATCGGAGGTCTTGTCGAGGTCAGTAATTAGCAAGGCGGTTGAGAAACATTCCACACAGAATCTCCAATGCAACTTTTCTAAATTATCAGCAAGCGTTCGGTGCTATCACTTGCTCTTTTGTCGTCGTACGCTGCTGTTTTTCAAGAACTGCGAGAGTATCTTTTGCGATAATTCCAAGAGACACTATCAAAAATATCTTGAAACGCAAAAGCGCTGTCGCGAGAGCAGCACGCTAGTCAATATGCACGAAACGAAGAACAGCCCAATAGCACGCTGTTTGTTCTCGATGACGTCCTGCGTCTCAGGAGTGTCCTTCCCACACTTGGACTGTTTGCGGCTTTTTCTCGAACAATGTTGTTTTTCTCTGATGTTATTTAGTTTATTTATATACACAAAATGAATTGTCAGTACGTCAATACAGATCATATATGATATTTGTTGGAGTTGTATGGGGAATAAGACATATGATGAAAAGATTAGGCACAAATATGCGGCAGTTAATGATCATACGAGGTAACATACACAAGAATTATATTGATACTTATGAAATGTGCCAATATTAAGTGTGGGTAACACATATATACATCATACGATCGCCACATTTACTATGTACACACAATAATTTATCAGTACACACGACAAATACGCCAGACTTAACTGGGTGGTAGGCATGTTGACATAAAGTGAGAAATTTATTCACACTATTTACTACTAGCTATGCGTTCGGGTAATCAATTCCGTTCTGTAATCGTGAGGTGGAAAAAATGATATTAACAATACGTATGAACATAAACAGGTGGCTGCGAATGTACACTTTAAAAAGCATTCCTGCTGAATGGAGAAAAATATGAGGGAAGCTCACGATCAAGTATTGCGTCATTGAAAGTTTGGAGGAGTTTTCATAAAATATAAAGAAAAGAAGAGATTGTGAATCGCATATGAAAAGTGAAAACAAAGGCGGGCGTGAATATTTACTGAGGAGAGCAAAAAGGAATCACAAGGAATATTGGGTGCGATAACAGAAAGGGCACAGCTTTACAATTTGAAGCCAGAGCTGAATGAACCCAGATAGAAACACACTGCAGTAAACATTTACCAAACGGAGGAGGCATGCGTCTTTCGTAAAAAAAAGTCACAGTTTCGCCGCAAGGGCGAAGCAATGAATGCGATAGCAAGGAACTAATGCTATACGAAGTGAGGCTCGCCAATGGATACTCTCAGTTTGAACAGCGCTTCTGTTGCAAAGGCGGCCGAAGCAGCGAAGGAAACTAGCGTGCTTCAAGTGTCGAGCTGTGACACTTGATAGTTCGCGCTCATCTTCTGTTTGTTCGTTTAGCGGCGTCCCTGAGCTCGAGTGACATTCGTACGCGCCGTAACATGAGCGCGGACATCACGGTGAAAGCGTGAAACATTCCTCTACCCCGCGCCACGAGAAAACCGCGCGAGCAGACAGCGGAAGGGCAAGCTTCTCCCATGCGCAAATATAAGAAGCGAGCGAGCTCGCCGACGACTTTTAAATGCGCCCGTCGGGCTCCTAGCGCCACCTCTCTGGTAATGAATAAACGCTTATTATCGCCTTCTGTCTCTGAGTCCGTCCAGCGCTAAATGGTGTGTATATAACGCTCGCCGTTAGCTACGTGGAGGATCTGCGTTTTGTGGCGTAGTGGATAGCGCCGCTCGCTGCAGAGCAAGAACTCCCTGGTTCGATTCCGCGCTTCGGAAGCATTTTTCTGAGTTATTTTTCTTTGGGGCCTTTATATATATATACATACTTATACATATACGGTGCATGACGGCGGCGACGGCGACGGCAAAATCCAGCCGAGACTGTCCATATAATTGCTATCGCAATAAAAATCCGAACATGAAGTGTACTCCACTGCCATGCCGTCCTGCTATGTGACAGAGTCGACGTCAAAAACATTTACTGCTCTTTTGTTTTCAGGTTGGCTTTGCTGCATGATTCGACAACTTTGCTAGAAAGAAAACTTTTAGTTGAGTTGCAGAAGGAAAGGATCTCATAACGCCTTGCCATGAGCGTTTTCTTGAATAAAGTGAATATTCGCGAAAAGTGTCAATGCCCGATGATGCAAGCTGTCACAAAAGGTGTCGTTGGCCATACTCGAAAAGCTTGAATAATGATTTTTCTGAGACGAAGTTTACGAGATTACAGAAAAGTGTGCCTTTCGTACTGTTTAAGCTAAAACTTTCAACACCTGGAGCAGTGTGTCGGAACGAAACGAAGACCAAAAACGAAAAACGAGAAAAAAAACATATTTTTGACCGGAAGGGAAACGTAAGCTAAACTTTATCTATTATTTCGTTCCAGAGTGTAACCGAAACTTTTAAAATTATTTTTCTTTTCACGAGAAAACTTAGCACTCCGGAACAACTGAGGTCTGGCAACGTGAGCAGTTATGCATATCTCAAGGTACACTATTAGTGCGTACCTCAGGCAAGAATTCCAAGGCAGATATTGTTGCGCATACGGACAAAGAAAACGAAGGCCGGTGAACGTGATTGCCGCTCCTAGGCAGCTAGAGAGAAGAAGACGACGCTGGGATATTCAACCTGCTGGCCGCTCCTGCGCTCACCTTCGCTACCAAATAAACGGTCTCTTCAGTCGTGCGGTCTCCTTCGATCGCAACAATATGTTTAAATTGTGCGAAAATCGAAAAGAGTGGCAACCAGAGATGTTTATATTAACGCAAGTGGACTTTTTCGCGCTTTTGAGTGGATAGGACATTATCGGTGCTGAAGTTTTTTACAGCGAAAGTTGTTTGAGATCACAACAGCCAATTTTGGCGCCTTAGTTGTCCGCCGCCGCTGGTGTCCGTAACCGCTACCACGTGAGATAAGAAAAAAGAAATGAGAAACAAATTTCTAAGATCGGATGGGACATTAACCCGCGCCCCCTCTGTGGCAGTCGGGTATTACACCAGAGTGCCACGCTGGTGCTTGTAACTCCTTCGCAAAAATACTCTATACAGGCGTCATGTCGGGAAACAAATCGTGTTAACATGTAAAATTGTAGCGTAGCACAAGAGTAAAAGAACAACCTGGCGTCACACAGTGCGAATTACCAAACGAGTCGGTCGCTGAATTCTTCCAACCCGTTACAAAATGCTCAGGTGTAATTTTTCATTGTCATCAGCCACAGTAGAAAGTGCACATAATGCCTTACAGTTGTGTAGCGGGTGCCACGATTCTCCGAAGAAGGACGAAAAATGGAACAGTGGGTGATTCGCAACTTCAGAAAAAAATTACGCCATCTCCGCTAAAGGGGACCATGAGGCGATGCGAAGCAGCGTTTCGGCAAGTCGAGCCCGCGTTTCAGAGGGGAAATGGAGAGGGAGAAAGTGGGAGAGGGGAAGGGGTAGTGGAGTGGAAGAAAGCGGGAGAGGGGGAGGGGTACTGGAGAGGGAGAAAGTGGGAGAGGATGTGTGTGTGGAGAGGGTTCGCGCATGCGCAGTAAGGGTGGTCACGTCGCTCACCACCACCAGCACCGATTTGAACTCCGCCATTTGAACTCCGCGATTTGAACTTCTGAGACCGTGCTCACTCCCTTGACAATAGTTATTGAGCCCGCTAATAAAAATCGCAATTGACATTTGAGAAAATAAATCCTATGACTTGCAGGGTGTACAGGTTTGTGCTAGTTGGTAGGAATTTATTTTACAGTTACTTCCGCTCCTCTGCAGAACGTGTCAAGAACGTGTTTTAACCCTTTCCCACTTAACCCATTAGGGACCGGTTTCTTTTTTTATGAGATTTTTCAAAACAGATGTCATTTTTTATCGTATAAGCGTCTAAATAAGTCACGCCGAAACTTTCATTGCCAGCGTGCTCTCAGTTTACAAAATATGGCCTGTGACCATATATAGTTGCGCTGGGCCCTTAGGCTGCAGCAAAAATCACAAAGTGAGATATTTTATTCAGGGCCTTGATACATTGCGAAAAATGTAATTAGTGATTTGTCAGTCACTTAATTATTGTGATATGGTATGAAACACGGAATGCACATGCCGACATCACATTTTGCGCACTGTGTGCGCGGCGCGCTGTTGCAGCTGTCTCCAGCGCACCTGCGCACTTTGCCTTTGGGCACGGTTCCAACGAAGTGGGCAGTTTTGTCATAGCGTGGGTCACAAAGCGCACTGTCACCAAGCATCGACGTTCTTCTACGGCCACGTTCTTTTGGCTTGTTTTCCCATCGTGTGAGGTAGCTTTGGGCGATTTGCCTCCTGAACTCATGTTGAGTGATGTTGGATCCTGTGCTGAGAATAAGTGCCCAACCGTTGCTTATGGCTACGTAGCAAAGCTAAGTGATTATCTGGCACCACCATTTCTTGCCAAGAATTGCAATTTGTCGCTCAGGGTGAGGCTCGTATTGTCGGCACATTGGAGAAACCGCATAATTTGCACGAAACGGTTTCTTCGCGTGGCGTATAATACCATTTCATTACGCATGTCGGTTCCACTGTCGCAGTAGCACTTCTTTCCCGGCAAGCGGTTGTAACCGGAAAGAACCAGCACGAAACGAAAACACTTGCTCTCCGCTTTTGTGACCTCCGGGTCCGGCATATTCAAAAATAAAGCATAGCTTCTTGTTTGTTCTACAAAGAGATCTATGACACTTTAATCAAAACAGATTTCAAACAATTGTACAGGCGAAATGTTTGTGTAAGCGGTGAAATTTGGGTGTGGAGATATTGCGGAACTTTTCACAAGGTCACTATTCTTCCACTTGATACTTGAAGGTAAATTCGCGTCAGTGCCTTCATCTCCTGCACCTCGGGGAAATATTTGGTGGTTTATTGCCTTGTTCATACTCTGCTTCATCTTCATCAGAATCACATCCACCAATACGACGGCCGTCTGCAAGAACGGTTTCAGCACCTGCTCTAAGCTGCCCACTACTGAGGTTGTCTATGAGGCCACCAGAATCCTCATCAGCGGAATTTTCGTCTGAGTAGATGGTAGCCTCCGGCGGCTCAGTGTAGATAACCGACACATCTTCATCGTCCTCTTCGAGTATTCTAGTTATTCGTTCTAAAGTCAACCTCGGTAGGCAATAGATTCACGTATTAGTGCCGTGGAATTACCCTACAAGGAGCGTAAAACAAAGTAACGAAATTAAGAAAATACGGAACCTAAAGGCCCAGCGTGACCATATGGCAACACGTAAAATAACACGCTTTTTCACAAAGAACACATCAGTTTATCTCTCTCAAATTGTCACCGTAGGTCCCTTACTACATGTACTCTGCAGGAACATATATATTATGGTATAGGAAAAAAGAATATTATAAGAAAAATCACACCATTAAAAAGATGGCAAGTAATAATCACAAATCCAATGTTTTTTATGATTACCTTACATTCATATTTTTGCATAAAAAACGTTACGAACCGTTACGGAACTTTTTTTTCATTCCGGAACAGAAAGGGAACGGAACGTTTTGCGGTGGAAGCAAACTAAAACGGAAACGACAAACATTTCGTTTCGACAGCCTGACCTGGCGACGCCTAATTCTATGAATTATGGTGCAACACACGCGGAATAACGGTGTTAAGGAGCGCGTGGCATCGACACTGCGACTACATAAACATCGCAAGATTTTGAATAAGCAAAGGGAATGTCGCAGTTTTACAACGATGCTCTACATGACTTATATCCCCGGCATTCCTTGACTGCAATGCCATTACAGTGGACAGAAAACCACCCAAGAATTCAAGCAAAAGGTGGCATCGGCCCTATGGGAAGCACAGTCAATTGCAATTGTAAATGTGCACGGAAACAAACTTGAAACTGTCGCTCCAAGAAAGCAATAGCCGATAGAAGCAAGAAAACCAAATGATACACAAGGGTAATAAATGAAGCATAAGTTAGTTCGGAAATACGCCGATAACAGTTTGAAAAACTTTTGAAGCGACGAAGCTTGGCATATGTTTCAGCTCCACTAACGTGACACCGGGGGACTGACGAAGCATGCAGTGTTCGCCGGTTTTCAGCTTCATCGGCCCTGCGTCGGCATTGTCTTTCGTGGTCGAGCGCGCGTTCTCACTTCTTCCTAGCTTACAGTTCAGCGTCCATCGCGGAAAAAGCGTTTCCGGAGCCAACGCGCCTTTCGCTCTCTCGCGCCATTTGGCGCGCGCTAATTTGGCGCTGGTGAAATCCTGGTGGGAGAAGCAATAGTGCCCTCGCTGAGGCGGTGGCGCCCTCTCCTGCGCTGAACCGATTTTATTCATTTAAATGAGAGGCTGACTTGCCGGAAGTTGTCTTTGTGTTAGACACCACAGTGTGCTACGAAGTATGCTTTACAGCAGAACGCTTGGTATTTGAAACCAATTCTGAGACGGAATTTCACAAAGTTCTGTGAATACATGCGGTTAAATCCTGAATATTCCTCTCGTACAAATCAGTTTAAATCGTGTTAGTTTATTGTGAACCAGCTTTGACTTATTATACACTTGTTTTTTACCATAGTTTGACAACTTGATTTACCCTGTCCACACATGAGACGCCAACAAGCCGAGACCCTAAGGTGCTTCGTCCCTAAAATGGTCGACAATTCCGTCTACAATGCGCTATACTAGGGGACAGCGCAAGCCATCCAAACACTGAAGTCTCAATGAAAGCGTTACGGGTCGTGCTTCGCAGAAAAGGTGAGCGGTTCACTAATAACAGTTGCTGGGTGTTCAAGGGGAAACCACGGCATGATTATGCGGCTCGTCATCGAAGTAGACTCCGAATTAGTTTCCACCAAGTGGGATTCTGTAACGTGTATGCAAAATCTAAGCACAAATGTGTTCATTGTGCTTTGCCGTATCAGAAATGCGGCCGCCGTCGCAGCAAATAAGGACAATGATTCAAAAGTATTACGAGCTGCACTACGTTAGAGTGGTAAGCTGTCACTGAATTCTGAAGCGGCCTTCTCGCTTGCGGCCGCTCAAGGAAACTGCCTTGTCGGCGAAAGCTCAAGACCCGCAGTCGGCTCAGCGCGAATGGACCCAACTGTACCAAGGTTCTCAAGTAAGGTTATTTGTTTTACTGACAAGAGTGGCACAAGTGGCACAACATCATTTTCGAAAGTCCTGAGAAGGCATCAGTGACAGAAGCACTGAACTATAAAATACGCATTAAAATATTACGATTTAAAATCTCTCTATATCCGAATGACGACGCCTAAAAGGGTAAGAACTGCCTTACAAATAAGAGAGAAGACTTGCTAATGCGTTCTTCTTGACAGACGGTGCGGGAGATCAGACGCAAGCTCCAAGAGAGACCCTGTGAGAGAGAGAGCGAGTGGAACTTTATTCAAAGGAAATGGGAATCTTCGACGCACTATGGCTGGGGTCCTACGTCCAGGGTTCCACTGGCCTTGGCCGCCCGCAGGATTTGCTCCAAGAGCGCGAGCTGCACTCCCGGGTCCAAGCTGGCACAAGCCTGCGAGAGTAAAACCGAAACAAAACGCCGCAGTAAAGAAAGACAATGAAAATTAAGGTTACAGTAAATATGAGATTTAATAATATTATTAGCGCGAAAGTCCCCGAATTCAGTTGTGTGATTGAAATCAGAGGTCTTATTGTACTCGGAAATTAGCGAAGAGGTTTTAAATAATTTCCCCGAAAGATGTCTTCATAGACCCGCGTAAATCAAAGTCTCACTGGCGCGTTACAGGTTGGTACTAATCGCCAGTTCTTTTGTCGTCACATGCTGCTATGTTTTAGTCAACTGCGGAAAGAGAGAAGCCAGGTTGCAATAACGAAATTTTCAGTGAGCATGAAACGACGAGGGGTCCAGTACACTCTTAAAAAAAGAGTCAAAAGAGACTCACGTCTGCCTGACTCTCTTTGTGGCAGCTGACGGTCACCTTTTTTCCTAAAGATAATCGCAGTGCTCTGGTCGGCGCTCCTGCATGAAATAGATGACTCCCTTGCTCCATGGGAGTCAGTCATGGACATGCATATGCAGGGTGATTTTTTTTATTGAAAACCTTACTGTCTGCGACCAAAATACGGTTCGGTGGTTTGGCGCGTGCATAAAATGATATACCGAAAGCTACCGGTTGAGAATATATAGATTGCGATTGTAAAATGCGCAAGTACGCCCGTATTATGTGATGACTTCAGTTACAATATTGCTGAAATAGCGCGTCGAAACGTCTACAAAAACGCAGGGTTCTGAAAAATTTAAAGTCTTGCCCTCCAAGCGAAACATTGATAGTTATGACAACGTTTCACAAAGACAGCGCTGACAAATTTACGAAAATTAAAACGTTTGCAAGTGAGGTTCGTAAATTCATACGACTGCATGTACTGCAGGAAACATACGCTTACTAGAGAAATGAGCATGCATGGTGTTGAAGTGGTAGCATGCATGCAAAAGTAGTAGAAAGCAGAAAAGTAGGGCGCAGAAAGGTCTGCTTTCTCCTACTTTTTACTCGTGCCTTTCTTGCATAGTTTGCGCTAAAATGTGCCCCGTCGATTTTAAAGAACTGACCTAGCAACAAGTCTTACTCATGCATGATGTTGCACGCGCAGGCGATCGGGAACAGATCTAGCTCGATGACCGTGAAAACATGTGCCGCAAAGCCGTCATGAAGGCCCAACCGCATGCACGCGACCTTTGAGCGACGGCGACGAGTGACAGCGAGAAACGGGCTCCATCGCGCTGTCGCGTCGCGACGGGAGCACCCACATGTTCGCGACGAAATGTCACGGTTGCTCGATTGAAAACTACTGCGTGCGCGCAGGTAAATTTCGAAAAAGAATTACATTGTAGATGAATGGCAACATGCGAAATTTATTATTTTCTTGTGCGAGATAAGGAAGCCATAAAATCGTTTCGTGACTTTCTTTTTCAGAAATCTTTTATTTAAACGCGACAGCAGTATTTGCTGTGCTCTAGACGGGGAGCCCGGAGGCGTAGGCTACTACGTCGCACTTTGCAAGCCGCGTTATGTTAGGGTTAGTCCACGAGCCGCTTCTGCATAACGTTTCCTCTTGCAGTCATTTAGCGTTTAAGAAAAGCCGCAGTGCCTCACATCGCTGCCTCGGAAGAAGAAGGGCTACCTCACACGACGTCGATGTTGAGGTTGCAGCAAGCGACAACCAGTGCAACAAGCTACTAGCTAAAGATGAAAACTAACCGCTAACTAACCGTTAAGGAGAAGTAGAGCTCAGGAGCTTGAGCTGATTGCAAGAATGTTTACTTACATGACAATTTGGTAGCGCGTTTTAGGAGCGTCTCGACGCTGGGAACCTGGAGAAGACCAAGGCTTTAGAGCGCGAGCGTCTCGACGCTCGCGCTCTAAAGCCTTGGTCTTCTCCAGGTTCCCTGTTGGAGAAAACCGTTGAGTTCAGGACAGTCCAATCAACAAGTTGTCTTCATCTCCGCCCCCAAAGGGGAAAGGTCAAGCACTGCCTCCTTCCCACCCCAGGAAAGAGAGAAACGGCGCGCCCGGCTCGACGGACGGTGCCCGGGAGGTGAACAGACGACACAATAGGGAGCCATACACACTGGCCGTGTTGCCAGGTGCAGTCCTTCCTTGTCTCGATAGCGGCGCGGGCTCTGCCAACAGCCAGCTCCTGCCCGGGTCACCAAATCATAAAGGCACCGCGGAGTGCGACAAATATTCCCGATGAGGGATTCCCGATTGCACAAGTGACTGCTTTTTCCTAGCAGCCATGGCGGCAAACAGCTTACTTTCAGGCCATAAAACTGTCAAACATGGCCATGTGTGTCCGCGGCGATTAACGTGGGGAACTGACAGCTTCAAAGGGTTCAGGACACGACTGCCGTGTTGTCGCCATATCAGGTATTCTTCGGGGAACATTGACGATGCAGAAAACAGGGCAGATGCCGTCAACTCATTCCCACTTTCCAGCGGCGCCAATCCGTGCAATCCGATAATAACAGCCCGTCCGCCGCTGCAGGAGGTCTGGAAGGGGACGCAGCGCCAAAACACCCCGGAGAGGCCGCAGACCTACGTCCTTGTTTTGGTTCTCACGTAGGCTGAGCCCCAGCTTTGGAACTGAGAAACGGCTTGCAAGTGCCGGCAATGAGCCAGCCAAACTCAAGCCACAACAAACAGAGAGCACCCAACTGACATTGACAAATGCCAGGCCACAATCCCTAATCAAAGCATCTTCGAAAATTACACTTACGTTCTCGCTCGTGAAAGTCACGGATCAATTAACAAATGTTATAAGCAACACAGAGACAATAAACATGAACAAAATCAATAGCATAACGGTTTTGTATTATTTCCAGAGAAAGCCACACCCTCTAAGGCACGCAGCTGCTACGGGATATACAAAAATGAGAGGAAGGAATTTTTTTAAAAAATCACACCATCTCCCACTAAAGGGGACCATGAGGCGATGCGAAGCAGTGTTTCGGCATGTAGAGCCCGCGTTTCAGAGGTGGAGTGTTGAGGGGGAAAGGGGAGAGGGGTAGTGGAGAGGGGGAATGGGAGGGGGAGAGGGAAGGGGAGAGCTTAATGCAGCGACAGAGAAAAGACCGACACCCGCGTTCTTGTTCTTGTTCTTGTTCACCTGCAACTTTGGCTCACACCCACTCCTGGTTCAACACTTCTTCTTTTCTTTATTGCGTGCTCACGAGCAGCCTCGCCTTACGCCCGCTTCTTCGCGCGTCTTGTGCACGGTATGGCGTTTCCCGCCAACGTTTTCCCGCGGTAGATTCAACCATAGAGTTTCCTAAAATGACCTAGAGGGAACTCTGGCGCTGCGATCGTTCAGCCACCATGGGAATGATGGGTAGTACACGGATTTGCCTAGTCTTCGTGCTTGCGGGCTTCGAACGCACTTGTGGCTTTGTTTATTGCTATGTTTTGGTTTTCTTTCGGATAAAAGAATGGATCGTTGTGAACTTCGTGACCAGATTTGAATCGGTGAGCCTAAAGAAGTTGAAGTGGTGAAGTGAAACTGCTGATTTTTGCTGAACTTCGTTTTGCGACAAAGCGGATGCAGCCGACGCGGAGCCAAACGGAGCCGAAAGAACGAAGTTTAGACAAATCCGTGTACTACCCATGATTCCCATGCTGGCTGAAGCGCGATGCATTGCAGCTCCCATAGACACTAGCGCCAGAGTTCCCTCTAGTAAGTATTGTAGGAAACTCTATGGATTCAACATCCTCCCGGGGCCGCGCTGTGGTCGTTTGCATCCAGTAGGTACAGCCGCTGAGCCGTGCGCCGGACTTGATGGTCGTTTCGGTAGGCGAGCTTGAAGTGTGTCGCTATGCCGTCCTTGCCTAGATACGCCTTGACCACTCTAGTGACTTTTACTGCAGTACCGTTACGTTGCCATTCTGGATAGCCATAATGTCGCCAACGTGCAGTCAGAACGAAGATGGATGGCACTGATGAGCGGAGCGCAGGCGAAGCAAATATTCTTTCTTCCTGCTTTTCCACAACCGCTGCAAAAGCTCGTGCTCGCACTTCACACACCTTCGCAGGTCATGCGCGGTGGAACCAGGCAAACACCCTGCAGTTCTTGCTGGTAGCCGCACGACGTGCTTGCCGGTTAGGAGGTGCGAGGGTGACAGTGCCCGTGCATCCTTGGTTTCCTCGCAGAGTTGCGTTAGAGGGCGGTCATGTACTGTCACGCCTCTATGGTCTTCAGATGTCAATGACGGGTAACGTGAAAAGTGATGGTCAGAAAGAACAGGAAGTTCCGATGCCCACTTCCGCAAGTCCTCGACGTCAGGTGGAAGAGGCTCCTCCCAATCGATACCCTGCCTCCATTGCCGTCCACGCTTTTCCTCATCTGGTGGTGTGGCACGGCAATCACGCGTCACGCCTCCTGGAATGCTGCAGCGAAGACATACGGTTTGTCTTGGCCTTGAAGTAACTCCTGGTGATGATGACCGCGCTGTCACTGCTATGGTGGTCAGTAAATGAGGCGATGTCGATGTGTCCGCTGCCTCATGGTTTTCTGACACTTTCCCTGAGGTGGTTTTCTCATGTGAGATTCGTCTCTGTTCCCGACTTTCCACTTCAGCTTCAAAGAACTTCAGGTTTTCCTTCACTTTCTTTTCTCTCGATTGCCCTGCAGGGTCCGCGATGCCTGTTTCGTTCTTTGTGCGCTTACGGTACAGGATAGCCAGGTCTTCTGGCAATGAGCGCAACAGTACTCGGTGTGGAACAGCCGCGTTCTCTGCAAACGGCGTGCCAAGGCTGACCAAACAGCTGGTCCTGAACTCGATTTTGTCGTGCACGTCCGGCAGCCTTGATACTTGGGACGAAGACTCGATCGGCTCAATGGCAAGCAGGCTGTCTGTGTGATCATCGACGAGAGCTTTTCGGACATACCCTTCGGTGGACACCTTGACGGCAACGTTGTAATTCTTCTCAGTCAGGCGTGTTCCTTTGGTCGCTCGCCTCGTAGAGCCGGCCAAGTTAGGCTTCAAGCACTTGAACGTTTCGATGTCTGTGAGCTTGGGGTGCGTGTGAATGGTCGCCTCGCAGTGCTCCCAGAAACCCGGTAACTCACAGTTCTCGCTGCTGAAGGTGGGTACTTGAAGTTTCGGCAAGGCGACTCGGAAGCCCGGTGCTCGTGGCCTACTGTTCCCAACGATTCTTTGGCCGATGGTGTCCGAGTGGGCAGCTTCCATGGAGCTGCTGGATCCGTCAATTGTATCCGCATGCCTCGGCTGGTTGGCTTCGATGACGGTAGGACCAACCGATGCACACGCGTTCAGCGCGGACCGAAGCCTGCTGACGGCTTTCACGATCTTCTCGTGGTACTCGATAGCGCCCGTAATTTCCTCGCCAAACTCCTCACCGTCAAGGGCATAGGCGATCTGTTTGTCCAGTTCAGCGAGAGCGGAGACCTTGTCGCGAAGCTCGTCGATGAGTTCGTGCAAGTCGGCGGAAGACGGTACTGTGCCTTGCAGGAGGATCTCGCTGGCCTCGGACAGGAGTCGGGTAGTGGCACCCCGAAGGACGCCTCGATCCCTGCGTAACTTGTTCATCCTCGTTACGGCATCGGTGCGTAGGATGTCGGCCTTCTCCCGGGATTTAGGCACCAATAATGCAGCGACAGAGAAGAGACCGACACCCGTGTTGCTTGTTCTTGTTCTTGTTCACCTGCAACTTTGGCTCACACCCACTGTGGGGGATTGGCCAAGACATGAGTGGTTTTATAAATGTTATAATTCTTTAGAGTTGCCCTGGTTCAACACTTCTCTTTTCTTTATTGCGTGCTCACGAGCAGGCCCGCCTTACGCCCGCTTCTTCGCGCGTCTTGTGCACGGCATGGCGTTTCCCGCCAACGTTTTCCCGCGGTAGATTCAACAGAGGTGATGTGGAGAGGGGAGGGGGAGGGGAGGGGAGGAGAGATGGGAGTGGAGAGGGGAAGTGGAGAGGGGAAAGGAGAGGGGTGGGAAAGGGAAAGGGGAGGGGGAGTGGAGAGGGCAAGTGGAGAAGGTTTGCGCAGGCGCAGTAAGGGTGGTCACGCCGCACACCACCACCACCGGATTGAACTCCGCTATAAGGTGCTTCACATGTAATACGTTAATGCATGTTATGAACACAACACGCAAAAAGGTATGCAAAGTTACTTTGGTGTTAAAGTGAATAGGCACGGCTGAGACAAGCAGCGTTTCCGCTATCTTGCCCAACATCGTGGTCCATACAACACACCTCAGCTTTTGCGACAGGGCATATTTTGCCCATCAGAGTGTAGCCGGCGGCACGCATTTGCCCAGGAACATCCCTGAGATAGCTCAAACCCTCCATCCAGCTGAAGGAAAATACAGCAGTGCCTACTAGATAGGGAGGTGCGTAACCTGGATTGCCCTCAAAAAGAAGATCCATAATTCGGAAGCATAACGACGCGTAATTAGAGCCGAATGTAAGGACAAGATCCGGCCCTGTGGCCTCGAAAGGCACTGAAAGCAAGGAAAACAGAGTAGCCGGCAAACAGGCATTACAGTCTGTCAGGCTCACAGCACATAACCCTTCTGAATAAGGCAACACTAGGGAGGACTCCCGTTGTTCCTTGAGCCTCGCTAGGAGGGTTCCTAGTGACTTGAAAATTTCTTCGCCAGCGCATTCGTCACGGCTATCGACTTGCGGGTCAGCAGCGTTTAACCCTTCTTGAATCGCGCAGCGCTTCATCTCAGGCGAGGACTCTCAACCATCGGACGCGTCAAAGCTGCAATCGTATGGTCACCAACACAAAAGCGTTTCTTTCTCAGAAGCATATCCGAGTCGTTATAAGAGGGATAATGCTTGCGCAGCTCTTGCGACTCGGCAGCGTCCGTTGCGAGCAGTCCGACAGGTCCCTCACTCTTCACGCAGGTGTCAACTTGTGGATCAGCAGCGCTTAACACTTCCTGAATCGCACTGCTCTTCACCTCAGGACCGGACTTACAAGCAGCCGGACGCGTGAGAGCTCCAACCGCATGGTCACAAAACAAAGGCCCTTCTTGCTCAAAAGCATATTCGAGTCATTTGAAGAGGGATTATGCTTGGACAGGTTTTGTGACACGGCCATCCCCGTGGCGAACAGTCCGAACGGTCCCTCGATCTCCACACGGCTATTATCCTGTGGATCAGCTCGTTGAACAATACCAACGTACCATGCGCCCTTCTTTGATCTCGGCTGCGGCCTGGAGCTGTAGGCGAGGGCGGTGTGGGCACCCTGAGGTGCTCAGGTATGCACGCCGAGCTCTACTACGTCCGCCAGGCTCGCATGTCCATTCACCAGACCCTACCGCACCACCTGCTGCTGGTTTACGCGACTTTCAGGCGTTCACTTAACACTTTCAGTCAGTGGCTCAATATTTTGCTAGTGTCAGTTATCCGGGACCTGCTTCTGCACATCCCCTGTTGAAAGATTTACCACACGACACCAGGAATGCATACGAAGTTCACCTATCGCCGCCATTGGACGACGAAATAAAGGACGCGTTAGACGCAATGAAAAATTACACCATTTCCCGCTAAAGGGGACCATGGGGCGATGCGAAGCCGTAGCACTTGCACGATCACGTTCCGTTGGCATTGTTTGGGCATGCTACCGACCAAGCGTCGTGGAACGCGAAGAGGAACGCTACGCGCGTCTTGTCTTCCTGGCCTGCCCATTCATTCTCACAGGGCGAGCGGGGAACGCAGTCGGCAGGCGTGCGAGAGGGGGCAGCTCAGGAGAGGAGAGAGAGGGCGAGGGGATGCATTGCGCTGGTGCTCATCGCGGCGTTGTGCAGGAGAGAATTTCGGCATGTCAAGCCCCGGTTCAGAGGAAGAGGGGAAAGGGGGGAGGAGAAGTGGAGAGGGGGAGGGGAGAGGTAAAGTAGAGATGGGGGAGGGGGAGAGGGGGAGGGGAAGTGGGGAGCGGAGGGGAGAGGGTATGCGCATGCGCAGTAAGGGTGGTCACGCCGCACACCACCGCCACCACCACCGGATTGAACTCCGCCGTAAGATACTTCGCATCTAAAAGGGTTCGGCTCCCATTAAAACAAGACTTTGTAATGTACACTACAACTTTTGGCCAACATCCTGCTGCTCCGAATCAGGCCGTCTCTTCCATCAATAATCGTTCCCCACCAATTTTGTTCCATTCCAGGACGAGAAATTGACACCCATACATGGTTAACGCGCGACGTCGTCCAGTACACCACTGGTGGATGTGCCCAATGGCTGCTGGTTTCCTTACATCAAGAAAAGGTTTTTGCTTTCGTTGAGCATGACTACTTACTAAATGTTTTACATGCGTTCGGTTTCCCGGACAAATTCATTCACCTCATTCACGCCATGTGTACCAATTTAGAAAGTACCCTTTACCTAGTTTCCCGTGAGAATCAACCCTTTCAAGTCACGCGAGGGGTCCATGACGCGTGTTCTATCCGTCAGTTCTATTTGTCCTTGCATTCGAACTCTTTTAAGGGCCTCAGAACGTTACCCACAGATTCGACGCTTACGCATACCTGGTGATGCGCAAGTAAATGTCACTGCATATGCTGATGATAACACTCTATATGCCCATAATGAAAGTCGCTGGTGGATGCCCTTTATACTTTTCATCATTTCGGCATAATCACAGGTGCAAGGTTAAACTTTTTTTAAATGCCATGATTGCTTAATTGGCAATCCCAACGGTAATGTCAGTATCACGTCGCCTTCAGAATAGTATCCTACCACTACGATCCTCGGCGTCACTTTCAATGCATTCGGTGTACATGACAACACCTGGTCATTCGTTCAACAAACTCTCGAAAATGATGTCATAGTTGCCAAACAATGTGATTTCTCCTCTTTGAACGCCATTAGTTATCTCAATCGGTTTATCTAGGAAAATTTTGGTACCTTTGCCATATTGTAAAACCCCCGCTCCGCGTCTCAAAGAATGTACAAAGTTGCATCAATTTGTTTTTCTGGTCTGGCGGCACATAATTATTATCTCGTCCGACGTTAGCTCAACCGCGAAACTGTGGCGGCTTTGCGTTTCCCGATGTTTCTTCCACCGCTTCTATCTTGTGCCTGCGCACTTTATTGAGAATACTAAGTAGTGACCCGCACAGACCCTGACTTGTTACCACCTTGGGTGATTACTGTGTGTCTTGATGCCGGCTAACCTTATAAACCGCAATTTCCGGTAAACTCAACTACCGTTTATGTGTCGAGCCCTTCTGACATTTCACCGACGTCAAGAGGCTACGTGTCCAGAGACAGGGGATACCGAAGCTAATGTGGTGGACACAATGGCCACCCTTCTGCTGCCCTTGGTTCTCCAGCACCGTCAATCTATAATGAACCGCCCATGGAACGGATAACTGTAGCTGCGTTGCAGGCCATCTCCGTGACTTTGTTTGGCGGTTGGGCTGGGGCCTACTCCCCGCTCGACATCGGTTGCCGCGTTGACAAGTGGTGCGCTTCTCCACGTGCAGCAACTGCACTGCGGGTGAAACTAACCGTCATGCGACCCTTGAATGCGCGCTGTTCATGCAGGTTTCCGTGGAAAGGGTGTGCGACCATTCGTGGCTGACGGCCGATTTCAGCGCATGTTTGTGTACAGCGCGAGGAACGACGAAGACCGAAAGAACAGAAGGGACACGGACGAGCGCTGACTCGCAACTGAAAAGATTTGTTGAAAAACACATGTACGTAAAAGCAGAAAACATACAACACTGCGTAGAAGCACGTGTGCCGTTAGGTGATTCGCTGTTACTCTCTCCATCGGTTTTTTCACGCTTCTGCGCAGTGTTGTATGTTTTCTGCTTTTACGTACATGTGTTTTTCAATAAATCTTTTCAGTTGCGAGTCAGCGCTCGTCCGTGTCCCTTCTGTTCTTTCGATCTTCGTCGTTCCTCGCGCTGTACACAAATATGCTGCCGTACCAACTATCCCAACTTTCAATACTGTTGCAATAGATTTCAGCGCTTTTAATTGATGCGGGGCTGTTCAGCTTTTGGCGAAACAGATGCGAGGCCACGGCTGGTAATTGCCGCCGGCATGCTTTGTCGTCGATATTGAGGCGAATTAGACAGGAGATCCTTGCGTTCCTCTCTGAGGAGGTGTTCTTTCTAATGCAGTGCGAGTTTATGCGGCATTCGTCGTTCCCCTTTCTCGACGTCGAACACGAAAGGGTACAACTTACTTTTCGACCGACCTGGTGCTAGACAGCGCCCATAGAGTCGTTGTTGATGCTCTTGTCTGCCTACCATCACGATCTCTGTTTATCACTTTCGTCTGCAACCCACTGTGTTTCATTGCATCTATTGTATCATCGTATCCATTGTTTCATGGTATTCCACTGAGTTGTTTTGTACTCCATGTCACATCTTACTCATGCATATTAGTGTAATGATGTGTTCGCTACAAGATAGTGATGTTTGACGTGGCACATAGCTGTACCGATGTGTATGGATCCCTGATTACCATAGCGTTATGACGTTTTTGTTTTTGTACATAGTGTAAATAAACTTTTTCTAAACAAGTATATTAACTTATCGTTGTATCTGGGCTGGCAAAAAAGAAATATAGAGCAAATCCACATGTTTTTTTTTCTTTCATGTAGGCCTACTTAGTCAACAACGACAAGTGATCCGGGTGGAACGATGCAAGTCGTGGCAAAGAACAATGAACGCTATATTATAGGCTTCATAAAAAACATCAGAGAATATAAGCATGCTTTAAAAAGTTTGAAATGGGCACGGAAATAAAATACTCGGAAGTGCTTTAGAGCAAAACCTGACCCATGATATTAAGTTGTTGCCCTTTAAATATAGGCGTGCGCGGGGTTCCCCATCAGGGGGGGGTGAAGGTTTATCGCAACGCCCCCCCCACCCCTTACTAAGTCAATCTACGAGACAGATTTTGCGCCGCCCCCCTCTTAGACAATTTGGGGGCTGAATATATGGGGCACATTTTTGCGCCCCCCTCTTAGATGACTAGGGAGGCGGTCGCCCCCTTGCGCGACGCCCCTGTGCGCACGGCTGTGCCTCTCAAGACGCACTTCTAGGCAAAATTAAATAAAGTGATTTTTTAACGAAGATTGACTTAATAATGCTGTCCATATTTTTACGTACTGTAGTCCACAAATCGGGCTGCGGCGTATGCAAAGAATTAAGTAAACAAACAAACAAATGAACAATAACATTAGCAGCACTGTGCTCGCACCCGGTTCAAGCTCCGCCCGACAAAGCACTCTACGCGAAATCGGCTTCCTATGGCCTTCACAATGGCCCCAACACAGAGTGCCACTCTTGTTCCTCTGCGAAGCAGATCCGGTCGAGCACTTCCTTCCTGTTTTATGAATATCCCGAACATGTCTTCTAAGAAGAAATGACGCTTCTGGTTTAAGAGTTATATCAGATACATTTGATATCGTGGCAAACCTTAACTCATTATCAGGGCGAAGTAAATCTCAGGAGAGTTAATGGGAATTAATTTATTGAGTTCATTGAAATATTCTGAGCAGATGCGATCATTGCAGCACCGGGCGGAGGAAATCTCTATCAGCCGCTTCTTTGTACGTGGCCTCTGAGATCCGTTTCGGCAGCGCACAAAACACAATGTTAACCGAAGGAATACAGCAGGGTTCAGAGAAATAGCCGCGCAAAAAACACACGGACGCAACGAAAACGACAAGGACGTGGGCTTAACTTGCAACAAATTTTATTGTAAAAAATTACACAGACATTCGTACTGCTGTCTGAAACGGACATCATCAACTGCAGATGCGTAAGTACGCCGTGCCTTTATCTGAGAGGTGTATGGATGGCAGGCTTACACATCCCTCCCTGAGATAGGTAATACGTTCTCTTTCTACGATTTCTCGAGTAGTGCGGGGTTTTGCTCGTACACACAGGAGTGTTTTAGGTGGGATGACCAATCCTGCCAGTTTATATAAAATGGCCAGCCAGGAAAACTATGAAAAATTGTTTGCCTTGCGAGCATTTTTCACGTTGTTGGCATGCTCCCTGAAACTATCGTTACACTTTTCCGTACTTTAAAGGAATTTCATGCATCACCCCATCTGCGCATCCACCAAATGGCTGCCAGTGCTTTATGGCGCCGACCTGCTGCATCCTTGTGTCCGGGTCAGCCATACTGCAGAGATTAGACAGCCTGTGCAGTGCCCTGGGTATGACTCGCGTTATACCGGCGGACCATCATTTCCAGTTTCCGTGAAAGATTGTGCACACACATAGAAGAGAGACAGTGAAAGAGGTAATAAAATGTGAAAGAAAGGCAAGGAGTGCAACCAGAATGATTTACCACAGCTACCTTCTGCCTGAACGGAGCGCTTGGTTCACACGTTTAAGGGTGACTGCGCATTTTCTCGAGGAGGCTCTCTGCGATCGAAATGAGGAGGGGCTGGGTATACCCAGCGTTGCGCAGTCTTTCAGTGTGAAGCTATGACTTCTGAAATGTCTTCGTGTGGGTGCCTGTGCGTCTCTGCGTCTGCGTCTCTATCTGTCTCTGTGTGTGCATGTGTGCGTGTTTTGCGCTGTATTTTTTTTTCAACGTTATGTACCAAGAAAACCCAACTCGCCACTTTAATGCACCAAGGCACACGAATTCCGACGTGCGAGTGCCACTACCAGACACCTTAGACAAGGATTAGGGTCGCTTCCACAATGTTTTTCTTTTCGCGGGGAGATTTCGTTTATAAGACATTCCATTAAGGCAGAAAGCTGGGGATGTGCGCGGTCTGAGGAAAGGGGTCGCCGTTGCTCGTCAATTGGTGTCGCGAACCTGGTAGTGTTCACTCAATCGAAATTCGCGAGAATGTGTCGTGTAAGCAGTATCGTTAAGAAATGTCCTGTCATATTGAGCAAAGAATAAACATATTTCGGTTTTTTTTAATATTCGCCTACGGTGAGTCCTTGAGCATGCTTAAGAAAGGCGGAAGTCTGCACTGGAATAAAATCTTCAAAGGGCCCTTAACGCAAAATATAACCCATAATACTACGTTGTTGCCCTCTCAAGACGCATTTCAAACAAACATTAGATTAAAGAGATCTTTTTTACGGATTATGACTAAACAATGTCGCCTCAGCATTTTTGTAGATCAGAAGTTAGCGATATACTTGTGTAAAACTCGCAAGGTTTGTTAGAGCGATTACTGTGGCTGTGTTTTATCCGAGGTAGGAGATGCCATGTATTCTTTGGCTCCAGCAGCAGTAGTTCGACCCTTGTTCTGGTGGTTAGTCAGCAGTCAATCGCCATAACCAGCACACCATTGTGGCTGGTTAATATTAAACAGTTCGTCATCTCTACTTGAAGTATTACGTTTCCTCGAGCAGCTATGTCGGGATCCCTGTCTGCGAAACACGCGCCCATGTATGGTACTAGCAAGTAATGCTGGAATCGCGTGCTGCGTTTCAATAATGTTACAATATACAAATACTTGGAAAAGACTTCTAGAACATATAAATGCTTTTAAAGAACTTGCAGAACAAAGAAATGCTTAGAAAAAGCTTAAAAACATAGAAAATCAATAGCCTCACGAAGAGGGGCATCAGCTTCGCTATTTCCACGGCTTTCAGGAGATGGGCCTCAGCTCCTGCCATTGTGGCATGTCATCTTAATGACGGCTTTTACTTCATTTGTAGGGTTCCGTGTGGCTTGTTGATGTATGTGTCATTCTCGTTGTATTGTTGCCATGTATTTCTACAGCTAAACTGTCTCATTCTACCATGTACCGTCGTCGTCGTCAGCGTAGTAGTAGTAGCAGTAATAGGCGTCCCGCAGGTCGCGTGACCAGAGTGAGGGGGGGATAGATCAGTAAATAAAACACAATGATAATGCTCGAAATAATGATGATGATGCTAAATGGTGATGATTATTATCGGAATGATGATGAAGCTAACTGGTGATAATGATAAGAAAAATGATGATATCTTGCTCGCTCAGTCGCATACACTCGCTCGCTTACAGCTTAGCTGTATGGTGCAACCGCATGACGCTATTTCAGGCGCGATGGACGCGTGGTCGGAGGGACGCACGCGTTTATTTGACGAACGCCATTGCAATATCGCGCCTCTGCGTTTTCCTACTCTGAGTAAAAAATAATCCCGCCAGCTCCCTTCGCGAACACTGTCGAAACAAGGAAGCTTGTGCCCATCATTCATGAGGCTGTATCGTACTTATCTGTTTTTCATGTCTTCCCTGCGCCGGCGGTTAGCTTCGGCCTCCCTTGCACGAACATCGCGGTTTGCTCGGCGACGACGTGCCCTTTCTCGCGTCAGCTGTCGGTGACGCTCAACTCTGGTGGCTTCTTCATCGGGGGAACGAGAAACGTTATCCATTCTGAAAGCGCAAGTTCTTGAGCACTGACACCGACACGCAATTTTGCACTACATTGCGCCTCACCGTCACCCCATCTTGTCGCGTTTCTCGAAGGTTCACCCCTCGACATCCTTCGCCGTTGCCCTCGCATCTCGCAGCACGCCCTCGCGTATCGCAGAATGCCGTCGACTCTCGCATTACGGCGCAGCCCTCCCTTCCTAGCGCTAGCGAGCCTGACTCTCGCTACAATGCAAGGCCACAGACCACGTGATCAGTTCTGCGCCGACCCCGGACATGAAAGCCTCGACTGAGAACACCTTCGCAGTTAAAATGATGTTTTTGCAAAATCAGCAAATATCAATCAATTTATCAACTTATAATCTGCCTTGAATGGCGTCGTGCAGATCAGTCATCAATTCAAATAGTTGTGCTTCACAAGAACGAGCACGAAGGAAACAATGCTGATTACTGTTCAGAGATCATTCTGTTAATAACAGAGGTCAGTGAACAGAGATCATTCTGGTAAGATTACGGACGCGATCAAATAGTCAAGTTTATTCTATTGCTTAGGGGAGCACGAACGACAACGCTGGAAGGTTCGATGACTTATGTATAAGAGACGACGCGTTCCACCGACGATCAGATGATCCGACGGCCGACGACTGTTCTCGCTGCTATCAGTGCGTAGCCTGTAACGCTTGTATTTTGAGTTGCGATCTTCTGGGCACAAGTTCACCGAAATATAGAGCTTCGTATTTCCCAGGCTTGCTGCAGCATTCTTCACCCTCACAACCACGTGACAATACTATCGATAGTGGTGTGAATAATGATGAACAATGATGCCGGCAATATTGCCAAAATATTTGCCGATAGCCAACTGTAAATTTTGCTTAATTTATGAAGAACTTTTGGCGATAGACACAAATTATTTCTGCATGAAATGGCAGAATATGTTCATCATAAATTCACATCCAAAAGCAAGCTCTTACACCTAACAATTAACAAACTTAGTTCTTGATATTTTTCCGCTTCTCTTCCTCTGGATTTTACCACGGCTTTTAACCACGGCCACGAGCTCTTCACTGGCCAATCGCGTGCGCGGACGTGGCCATCATCGGGGAATGTTCCATGCCCCGCACACCTTCGCCATATTCCCCCCAGTTCGGCACGTCTCTCGTGTCCCCTTACTCACCACAACAATGCAAATATGTCAACGTTTTGCCCTTCAGCCTGCTCCTCCATCTCAACTGTGTACCACGCGAGCGGATACCACGTTTATTCTGCAATGAGTTCATGCTGTTGATTTATACTATCGATAGTACCATCGAATTTTTCACTATCGATAGCGTTATCGATAGTACTTTACCATCGATAGCTCGATAGTGACTACAACCTATCGATAGTATCGATAGTACTATCGATAGTTCTGCATCACTAGTGCAGACGCTTGTTTGGTTTCTTCCAATGCCGCCAGACGACGCTGATCTCCACGCATCTCGGCGGAACCTTTTGATGCTGGCGTTCCCTTTTAACGAAAATAGCAGCCTGGCAAACAATGCGCGAAAACGCCACTGTTTCCTTTCACGGATGTGCACTTGCGACCATGGAAACGCGGGCGTTCTACGCGCGTCGCGTTTTTCGCTCGCGAAAAACGCTCCATGCGGTTCTGCCTGTACGGCGTTCTCGCGGCGTGGAAGTGGCTGTAAGTGGCGTGGAAGTGGCGTCTCGGAGTTTGGAACTGTAGGAGGTGACTTCGTGCTCTTGGCCGTTGACCATGAGCGACTTTATGGCGAGATATTTCGTCAGGCGTCATAGCTCTCCGTACTGAGGGTAACTGTGTTTGTTGGTGGGGTTGATTGTAACGCCGTCCTCACGCAGCTCCATGGTGGCTGGAAGACCGGCCGCCGTATTGAGTAGCTTAGAAAGTTGGAAGTGACTGAAGCGGGAGGCGTTGAAACCTCCGCGAATGCGAAAAATAGCCTTGTAGGAACCTTCGGGTAGCTTGGAAGGTCTCACTTTGTTTTTCTTGGAGATCATTTGTTGCCATACAGCAGCTTTGGCAATGGCAGCGATGGCGTCCTTACGAAGTGAGTCTTGATATGCGGCGTCGTAAATGTGTGTTTGTCGCCATTTGAGCATATCCTCTGGGGAAAGGTCCTCCCCTTCTACCACCTCAACCTGGCTCATGACGCACGAGGCGTGCAACGCCTACGGCATCGGAGAGCCACCAAGCTCTCGTAGGCGCGGAATCACAGAAGTCAATAAAACGTGTTCTAGTGCACAGATCTTTTCAAAAAATATTTGAAAACGTAGCAGAAAACCTCACACAATCTCGTGGAAAAATATCACAAGGATATCTCCTCATCGTAGTAGATTCCGGATTAAATTTGACCAAGTAGGCCTCTGTAACGTGCATGCTAAATCTAAGCACACATGTGCTCATTACACATCGCCGCATCAGAAATGCAATGAAACAAAGTATCACGAACTGCACTACGTTAGAGTGTTAAGCTGTCACTGAATTCCGAGCGGCCTTCCAACTTGCGGCCGCTCAAGAAAACTCTCTTGCCGGCGGGACTCGAAGACAGACTGCAGCTGGCACCAAGGGTCGGTCTCTTCGTATACCTCCCATAGGGCGCAAAATTCAAACGCTCTGCCGACGCAAGCGCCGACAGCGCTATTGAGTTACGCCCCTTGCAGAGGACCGGAAAGCTCGGGGGCGATGACGTAGCGATAACGTCGCTTACGTCGTCAGGGCAACAGTAACAACAGCCGCTCGCCTCCACCCCTCTTCCTTCCTCTCCGCGCGCCGTTTTCTTTCTCTTTTTTGTGCGCTTGCTTTCCTCCTCTCCCATGCCGCGCACCGTTTTTTTTGTACGGTTGCTTTTTCTCCACTCCTATGCCCGCGCCGGGATTTTTTTTTGTTCGCGTGCACTCGCCGCGCCGTGCTGTGCTTGGCCGCGCATTCGTGTTTGCCCGCAGCCAGCATGTGCTAGAGTATAAAGGATGGATCCACCTACAACATTTCTGTTACCTTTTTTATGTTCTCTTTCCGAACTCAAGGATTTGCATGTAATGGGGCGCGATACAAGTTCAGGAGAAGAACAGAAGGGAAGAATTCAGTGTGTGCAGGACTAAACACAAAAGTTCATTGTAAAATTTAGAAAGTAAAAATCGAACACATTGAAAAGTGTTGGCCTTAGACTTACACACATATAAGAATCACGATTTTTCATTTGGTGCAATACCGAGCAAAGTTGCAGAGGAGACTCTGGTGAGAGGTAAATCATGTAGTCACAAATATACATGAAATGCTGGACACCTTCACAGATAAACAAATGAAAAGATAAGATTTAGCACAGTAAGTAGTACATTGCGCTAAAAAGAGCAAGACACAATATAAACACCAACAGTAAAATTCTGCATATAGGACATGTCCCATGCCTACACATGAATCCTTAGAGCGGTTTTTCCATAGGTAATAACAGAGACAATATATAAACCGCAGAGTACTTCTTCAGCCGTAAGCATTCATAGCATATTCACGCACCGAGAAGAAGCACTGGGGGCAGGATAGAAAGCTGGTCCACTTGAGTTGCGGATCGAGACTTCTCAGAGAGCTGAATTCTACAGCTGTTAACCCCTCCTTGGGCAAACGCATCAGCTCTTGCCTTCTCGAATACTCCGAAAACATTTCCCTCCTGAATAAAGCAATTGAAACAATTAATTCCACCGATACAATTACGCAGTCGCATGAGGCAAACGTAGTTCGTAGTCTCGGCTCACTGCACAGCTGCGATACATTAGGCATTGTTAGAATAGCGTACGCGATGTTAGCGTTTGCGGCTCGCTATTTCCGTCACTACGGAGCCTGCAAGCGGTTAGCGTACGACGCATGCACAATTGCGCGAAAGCCAACGCAAAGCTTTTCGTACGCTATTCAAAAAACTGCCTATTGAGCCTCAGAAACGCGTATTTAAACGCTGGCGAGTGATAAACAGGCAAAAAAAAGCAAAACGCACTTCCATCACGCAGTTCTGTCATAGACGCAAAAGTTAAACTATGAGTCTCAAGTGCTTTAACTTCATTGCTTCTAGGAACAGCGATATTAACTGCAACATCGTGCTGTTCACGATTCAGCCATATTTAAAGAAAACAATAACTGTGTTGTCCAACTGCAACTCGCGTATGTGTTTGCTGCGAACGCAAGCCGCATGCTCACCTTTAGTTTTTCGGAACCTCGAAGAATCTTGCGGAACTCGGCCGGTCTTGAAGTATCCGTGCACCGTTGCATGATGTACGAATGGTGCGTGGCCGTTAACCACCACGGCGGCAAGAGCGCACAACACGCAAACACCACAAAAACTCCACACGCCGGCCAAAGCTCGCTTCATGTAATGGAACATCATTAAACTTCATGTCAAGGCCAGCGACTAGGACGGGCTCCTGTATGGCGGCGATGGAGCACGGCTGACGTAACGACCACTCCGATAAGCCTCAAGAGCGAACAATGACCCGCCAACCACAACGGGAGACGTGCAGGTGTCCGCCAAGCATAGCCTGCCTGCACGGCCAGCCTGGGGCCCGCTCTCAACACTCGCTTCGTGCTACAACGGAACTTTCGAGGAATTCAAAACTAGCGTCGCGGCGCGCGCGCGGCCTCCGCGGCCGGCGCGGGGCGCACCGCTTTGTCGGCACGGGCGGCAGGCTGCCATTGGCTGCTTTAATTTTGAATCTCCATGAACCCTAGCGCCAATTTCGCCTTCAGTTTACGGCCCCATTTAAAAGGCCGCCGAACTAGCAAATTATTCAAGATGGTGTCGGTGACGTAATCATGACGCAATTCTTTGGGATGCGGGAGCGCCAGTGTTTCCGGGTATTGCTCTAACCGCTCTAATTACGTTAGTGTGCTAAGCAGTCACTGAACTGTGTTGCGGCCTTCCCCACTTGTGGCCGCTCAAGGGAAGGGTCAGGCGCGTGGCACGCGGCTACTGCGAATGGAGCCAACTCTAGGAAGGTTCTCAAGTAAGGTCGCTCGTTTTACTGACAAGAGTGGCACAAGTTTCCCTATCTTTTGTTTGTAAACTAGGAGACTAAGGTTCATACCAACACCATTTTGGAAAGTCAGAAGAAGACAACAGTGAAAGAAGCACTGAACTATAAAATAGGAATTAGAATATTAAATCTTAATATCTCTATTTAGCCTAATACGACGCCTTAAAGGTTAACAACTGCCTTACAAATAAGACGGAAGGCTTGCTAATTATGGACGTTTTCGTGACGGAGTGTGGAAGATCAGACGCAGGTTCCAACAGAGACCCTGTGAGAGTGAGAAAGAGAGCGAGTGAAACTTTATTCAAGGAAAGGGGGATCTTAGATCCTCTATGCCTGGGGTCCTACGTCCAGGGTTCCACGGCCTTGGCCGCCCGCAGGACTTGATCGAAGAGCGCGAGCTGCACTCCCAGGTCGCGTATATGATTTTCTGGCGCCGCAGCGCACGCGAGTAAGAAAAATCACAGCATATCCACGGGGTGAATGATGATGAGTGGGGCGAAGCTACGGAGGGAATCATCTGTAAACCGTGAAACTCTTCCGTGAAATGCGCCCAGTACATAATATAAAGAGTGTGAAACACGTGTATATATTAAACATCAAACTTTATTGTACTGTTGGTTTACGTGGTCCCTTCATTATCACTTGTGATCAGTGAAATGCAAGGAAGAAGTCTGCTCCCGAGCGAAAGAGCGCCAAGAGCGACCGCATTCCCCGCTCGCCCTGTGCGAATTAAAGGCAAGGCTAGAGGGAAGACAGGACGCGCGTTCCACGACGCGAGGTCGGTAGCATGCCCAACGAAAGCCAACGGAACGCGATCGTGCAAGTGCTCCGGCTTCGCATCGCCTCATGGTTCCATTAGCGTCCCAAAACCAAATATATTGCTCAAGGTGTGCCTTGCGTTTTTCGTAGAAATAATTTCTTTATCATGTACATTAAGACGAAAAGTTGAAAGCTCACTAGAGTGTATCGCCCGCAAAGTAGGCCTTTAGTGTGATTTAACTCTCGTACGGCAGGGTCCTCGCGCCGTTGCCGGTCCACCTCGCCCGTTGACGATCGGGCGAGGTGGCTACATACAACTACTACTACTACACTTTAAGAAAAACATCTGGCGTTCTTTCGTTCTGCTTTTACAAAACATCTGGCGTCTTTCGTTGGTATATTTCATCAATCAACGGCGTTTTGAACAAATTTTTATTGTTTAATCACGCACAGGAGAAATCTCACCAGGCACTACCTTGGAGGTAAACAATGGCTGCTAATGGGAATGAGAGACAGAAGAAGTCGGCTTTTAGCTAACACTTACACTTCTACTTCTACTAACGTTTCCTACTGGAACATGCCAATGGCTGCTAATGGGGAATGAGAGACAGAAGAATTCGGCTTTTAGTTAACGCGCACGCTGCGAATTTTTTATTGTTCAACAACGCACAGGAGAAATCTCCCACCGGCACCACCTTGGAGGTGAAAGCGTAAGACTTGTTACGGACTACTACGATGACGACGACTACGAGGGACGAACGGGTGCCGCCTTAAGGAGCTTCGCCCCTAAAAATTACACCATTTCCCGCTAAAGGGGATCATGAGGCGATGCGAAGCCGGAGCACTTGCACGATTGCGTTCCATTGGCGTTCTTTGGACATGCTACCGACCTCGCGTCGTGGAACGCGAAGAGGAACGCTACGCGCGTCTTGTCTTCCCTTTAGCCTGACCGTTAATTCTCACAGGGCGAGCGGGGAACGCGGTCGCCAGGCATGCGAGAGGGGGGCAGCGTAGTAGAGGACAGAGAGGGGGAGGGGACGCGCCTGCGCTGGTGCTCATCGCGGCGTTGCGGAGGAGAGAATTTCGGCATGTCTAGCCTACGTTTTAGAGGAAGAGTGGAGAGGGTGAGGAGAGAGGGGAAGTGAGAGGGGATGTGGGCAGGGGGAAATGGGAGAGGGGAAGTGGAGAGGGTGAGGGGGGAGGGTGAGGGGAGACGGTATGCGCATGCGCACTAAGGCTGGTCACGCCGCACACCACCACCACCACCACCACCGGATTGAACTCCGCCATAAGATACTTCGCATCTAAAAAAAGAGAGGACGCGGAGGAAGCCAATGGTGGCCGCCGGGAGCTCTTGCTCGCTATTGATTATTCTTTTTAGGTCACGTGACTGAGCCCACGTGCGTTTTCGAACGCACGCTCGCCCCCCTCCATGCTGCAGATCCGCGCATCGAGGGCGCGTGTGAGTGGTTTTCAATAGGGTTATAGTTTCGATCAGCAAAGTGGTTCCGACTCTCAACGTGAAGTGCCTCGTCGTCCACCTGTGCACGGGCGGCGACGCGCACGAGTAACACGTGAGACAATTAATACGGCATGGATCGGCGACAGGGAAACCGGAAAACCGAAAGCGCGTCCAAAGTCTTTGCCATGTTAGCTTGATGGTTAGTTTAATGACGTAAGTTTGGGCATGTTGTCGTTCCATTGCTGTTTCTAGCGCACACACGAGACAAAAACAAACTAGTTAAAGGGATCCAGATACCGACCAAATGATTTAAACATCCGAAGACCGGATCCCTTTAACTAGTATATTTCATCCCGGCTAAACGGGTTTCCGTCATACTCTCAACTTCGAGACAAAAACTAGTAACACCGACGAATACAGGCCCTAACTTCCAACAGATGTATTTTCAAAGTGTCACACTCATATATGTGGGATTGGTGAATAACCCGAGCAACACCGTGGAGAAGGGATCCAAACTTAGAATAGAACCTAGATTTCTGCTAGAGCATTGTTAACATTAGTCAGAGATGTTTCAATGTGTGCGGAAGGCAGTGATGTTTCAAGGTCTTCTCAGCAGGCTTTGATGCGGTATCGCGGGCAAAGCTCCCAAAGTGGAAAATTTTCCTCGGGATAATAGCCTAGCAGTCCTTCCTGCAGATAATGAAGGCAGGTTTGGTTCGTCCGCATGAGAATGTAAAAGTGAAGGCCAATGCAGCTATTAATAATATTAACATCTGCGGTTTAAACGTCCCAAGACCACGATCACCATACTCTGCTACCATTACAGTGTTATTTCATGTACTATTCTTTTTGTAACGGCTTTATACCGCTTGTTCTACCTATTGCACTGTCTTCTTCGCTTTTTAAACTGAAATCATGTATTTCGTAATTTGCAAGCATTTTTTTTCTTTTTTACTAGCATTGCATAATAATGACCATGCTGTTATTGATGCTTTTGTCCCCCCTTATGTAATAGCCTGAAAATGGCCATAAAGGGTCAATAAATATTGATGATTATATGAATATGAAAGACGCCGTAGTGGAGCACTTCGGAAATTTCGGCCACCTGCGGTTGCCAGTGTAGCTATTGGATGTGCATTCTTAAGTAAAATGATGTCTCACCGAAGAAAGTAAAGAGCGAAGCAAAAGATTATGTCAAATGCTAAACCAAAGCAAACTCGCTCGTGATATAGTCGGTAAAAGAGCATTGCTTTTTAAACTGTTCTTTTAGGTGAAGACCCATAAGTCAGAATGGCCGTTGCGTGTCATTGTGTCAGAATCAGATATTTAGCAAAAGTCTGTTGGCCTTTACATTCAAGACAAGTCGATCTGTTTTTGACGAAGAATTCTTAGCAAGTCATCAGTTATCGTCAGTCTGAGTCTTGCAATAACTTGCGTGCTTTCTTGATCGGCGTGAAAGATGTGTATTATTCTTTACTCATAATGAGCTGCTTTCGTGCTTTTAAGAATTCATGGACGTTCATGATGAATTGAAATTGATGAATACCGTCTGCGTATAGTTGCAAGGCTTTCGTGAGCTTCTTTCTTTTTCCGCGCCATACTTGTGATACTGACTGAAATATTTTTTCTTCAAAAATAAGGAATTCGCATTCGTTCATGCATTGCGCCCATTCTTAACGGTCTGTATCTTGCCCGCGTTAACAGAAAATTCGGAAGGCAACTTATCAGTTCAAATGTCAAGAAAGTGTACCGGTATGTTGACTATTGCCTTGTTTTACTGGATACAACCAGATTTGATAGTGACGTGTCTCAGCTACTAGATGCTTTTACAAAGTGCCTTCATACGCTTCTTATCAGTCCAGAAACACTGGGAATCAACAGCCTCAGATATCATACGCATGCGTTTAACAGGTAACCATGAGTGTTGGTCGTACGAGCGTAGAGACCATAAGCCACTTCTGCCATTTTCGTGGGGTCATTCTAAGCTCGTAAAGAGGAGTATTGAGAAGCTAACTATAACGAACGCGCTTCGCCGCTCCTTCTGTCACAAGTGTCACAGGAGTTTCTTGCTCAGGTCGAGTGCTTGAAAAATGCTGGGTACCCACAGCCGGTGAGCACTTCAGTGGCCGAAGGCCTTAAAACCTTGAAACGTGGCCGCCTGAATCCGCTGACAAAAAGTGCCACAAAAGGAGGGGGGAAAGAAAGAAAAGTAGGCTGTGGTATCATATGTACACGGCAGGGCTGGGCAGTATCGCGATACTAGAGTATCGCGATAGTATTTCAGAGATACTTTTGAGTATCTGTATTTCTGTATCGAGATACTTTTGAAAAATGTATTTGCATCTCAGTAGTGAAATACATTTACGATGTATTGCCTGTATCGCGATACTATGCAGGACACGGGTATCTCGTTACATTGTTCTTTTTTTGTGTCGGAAATGAGTTGAGGCGTGTTTCCAATGGGGAATGACATTTTTTTTCTTTTTTGTGCCAAGACAAGCAAAGGCGCGCGGCCGGTCGCCGACAGATAGGGCGGCGATGGTTTCTCCTCAAGCACAGAATGAATGGTCCATGTGGTAAAGCGCGCGACGCCACAGACGGCAGAATCGCGGGGGCAGTGCTGTCGGCCACTGCCGACGAAAGTCGCTGTCTCTCAAGGTCAGTGCAGCACGCCTAATTTTTTTTCGGGTGGCAAGCCATGACTTCGCGACCCCCTGCGCGGATACCGCCTTGGAATAGGCTTTGCAATGCTTCGCGTGCGTTCAATTTCCAAAGCGGCGGCACTTCTAAAAGCAGTTCCCGTAGTCGCGGCGGAAGTGACTAGAAGATGGCTATCTTTGACGCGCTTTCAGCCACCTCTCCAATGTCAGGGTGCGTTCCTAATTGATTACGTGCGTGAAACGGTCTTTTGTGGTAGCAGGCTCCCGCACGGCCGGAGCCGACTTCGCCTGTTGCGGCTTTCTGAAATGGGTGCTGGTAGCGTCGGTGGTGGTGAAAGCTTCACTGAAGCCGACAGGGTCAGACGGCTGAGGATTCCGAAAATGGGGACCGACTTCGGATTCTGAACAGTCAGAACAACCCAAGTGAGGGTGGAAGTGTTTCGGTATCTAGATGACCCGAGAAGAGATATCGCCACGCTGCAGGGCAATCCAGCTCTGAAGGCGGTATTTATTCACTGTAACACGAATTTGTGCTCGCATTCAGCGGTAGACAGACTTTCTTTCTTTCGTGAGTCTTGTGCTGAGGCTGAACCGACGCTGTTAGAAGACAACCCATTTGAGAAGCCTACACAGCAACCTTCTCAGCAAAGCAGATCTTCAAAATAAATGTGTGCTTTTTCCTCAATTCACTGGTGTTCATTATTGATCCGAGTGATTTGTTTAAAGTCTGCTATTTCTAGCATAGCTTAGTTTGTTCGCAAAGTATGTCGATTTCGGTGTCCAATCCTTGTTACTGTTGCTGTGAAATAGTGTATTTTTATTGGAACTGATACTTGTAATAATGTCATTATTACTAATTATGTACTTTGCCCCCCCCCCCTTCCCTGTAATGTCTTAATGGCGATGAGGGTACTGTAATAAATAAATAGGTGAACTCAACGTTTCGATGCGCTTTATCTTTAATTACAACATTATGCTGCACTAATAGGTGTCTTTGCGTAGTATGAGCATCCTTGAAATAAAAAAGTATTCCAGTATCTGTATCGCTGTAACTGTATTCCGGAATACTTTTTTCGTCTTATTGCAAAGTAACTCCGAAATATCCCGTTATGTTAAAACAAATTTATCTCAGTATCTGTATTTTAGGCCTCCAATTCACGTATTTCGATATCTGTATTCCGGAATACTTTTCTGGGTATCTCTGCCCAGCCCTGGTACACCGGTGTATCACACTGGCTTATGAAGAATGGAAGCGCCGCTAACCCCAACTTCGTGTTGACAGCGCCAGAGAGACTATCCAGTCTGTGCAAAGCAGCTACCGGAAAGCCAAGGAAGCTGGGTGTACGACAAAGAACAAACATAGCTTTGTGGAGTGCGCCACCAATGTGATGCATGCGCCACCGCTAACGTTCGGGTGGAAGCAAACGCCGGCCAGACTGGTCAATGTATGAACGACAGCTTGCGGGAGCATGCCAACAATGTGCGCAATGGCGCGTTGAGGGCCATCTTAGCCTCCACTGGAAAAATGTGGGTGCAATGCCCAAGTATTCGCAATGCTACATCGTGGCAAGGAGCGCCAAGCATATGACACGCGAGGTAACACAAGCTGGGAATATCGCTAAATGGCGGACACGTGCGTAAGTCCAACATCAGTAGGTCCAACAAAGAAGAAATCAATTATATTAATCACAATTCAATTAACGACATGGCGGAAAGGGCAGTAAATATCTTCTCTTAATCTTCTCATTTTTAGCCGGCTTTCACTTTGCAGTGTTCATCGTTTCCGACGTGAAATGTGACAAATGCCGTCGTGCGGGCTTTTCACCAGTCCCATATATATGAGTGCGAGGCTTTGAAAATAAATCTGTTGGAAGTTAGCGCCTGTATTCGTCGGTGTTACTTGTTTTTGTCTCGTGTCCCTATTGCAAAAACCAGCGCCGTTCCAGCACCCCCAGCGTGATACCAGTACGTTTCTTGGCGCTGGACCGCACTGGGAACACTGGTACACGCTCGAATTCACTGCGACTCCGGTGAAAGTACTGCGAAAGCGCTGGGTCGCACTGGTAGAGCCACTGGCTTTGCCGCTGTGACGCTGGCGCTCACTCGGAAGCGCTGGAGACGCTGGAATTATCACTGGCGTGCGCTGGCACATACTGGAGCCTGCACTGTTCTGCCAGTGCCGCGCGCTGCTTTCAGTATCGTGCGCGGCGGAATGCTTTGGTATCGTTGAATATCGAATGTCTGATTCGATGGTACCGATAGATGCTATCCTAACGGGTCCCAAACATTTGTCACAAATTCTAGCTTGGCAGAAAAAGACCAGGAGATGCGCACTATTTTCATCGTATACGTGATGTGATATATATGTGAAATCACTGTCACTTTTGTTGTTTCCCTGTCGAATGGGGAGAAAAATATGTTAATAACCCAAAGCAGCCAACACTGATCATTTTGCTTTCTACCACGCTTTTTTTATTCATGCAGTGCCAATAACGTCGTTAATTTTTGCGGAACACGTACGTAGCAGCAACGAATACACATTTTGTGCATGCCGCTCATATATATATATATATATATATATATATATATATATATATATATATATATATATATATATATATATATATATATATATATATATATATATATATATATATATATATATATATATCAATTTTGCATCCGTGATGTGTGGCGGTAATGACTTCATATTGTAATGTTTATAAGTCTGGAGGCGTTGGTCTGAATATACAGAGCAAAATCAAATCGTTACATCGCCGCGCAGTTGGCAAGAAGTAAATGAGCGCTGGCTTCGCGACCTCTCCCAACGGAGGCCAGATAAACAGCCGTCGTTCGATATCGCCACACCGGAAGCGCATCTCGGGCAATTCTTGCACTTCCACTTACTTCATATATACGTTAGGTAACAATTAAAAAGGTTTCGAGGCTAAAATGCAGAAACTTCAACCATCGCAACTCATCTGCGCCGAGATCATTCCTACCCAGTGCGGCTCCCAGCGAGTGTTAGGCCTAGCGTACCGGCCGAGTCCGCTTCATGCCACCGGCGCTTCTTGGTTTAAGCACACGCAATTCCAACGTGTAAGAATTACTGTAAAGTATAGTCTGGACATCCGTTAACCTAAATTAACTAATTTTTCTTGTGTACGGTGTCCGCACAAGGAGCGATGACCATCGATGCGACGCGCTTTCAGCAACAAACGCAGGCTCCCCGAAAGCAGCCGGCCACACTCGCCGGTACTTCTCTGACTCATACGTCAGAACACATACCTGTCAACCGGTACGCGTTAGTGAACTAACACACCGGCATCTTTTTTCAACTAATTGTATTTGTTTTTGCGGAGCGGTTTTACAGTTGTAGGTATCGATAGAACTGCAAGTCAGAATACAGACTCACCCGCCCCAGAGTTACATCGTCGCTCGCGCGAGAAAACTACTCTGTATGAATTCATGTAGGCGCGTGTTTATCGAACGAGTCATCATAGAGTTTCTGTACATGTTCATCATTAGCAAGGGCGAGAAACGGCTGTTAAAATTCGGCAGTAACAGCCGTCAAACCGTACCCTGCTCCTCGATCCACTTGATTCTTTTCGGAGTTGAAGCGGGAATTCCTAAAGGAACCTAGCGCTCTACCCATTCTGGGCATATCATTCGTTGCCGGTCACCGTTTGTTTGTGTCTAATAAAGAAGCAAGCGTGATTTGGAAAGGAAGATCGCGTCTTCCTTGAATACGCGACACCGAAATATGAAACGAAACGCTGTCTTACTCTATTGACTAGCCCTTTTACAGCAGCGGCGACGTGTTTCAGCGTGGCGCAGTGGTAGAGTACTCGCTTGGAGATTCAGAGGTGGCGAGTTCGAATCCTCGTGGTGGAGCTTTTTTTCTTTCATACGGCTTTTTTTTTTTTATTGCACTGATGCTTTCTATACGATTTCCTTTACTAATATATTTATGCAGGGAACGTTGGGACCGCCGTTTTACCGCTGTAGAGCCGTTTTGCGCTCGTGTACCCAGCGCCTCCCAGTAAATTAAACGCCGCTCCAGCGGCCCAGTATCCAGCGCGACGCTGGACCCATAATCAGGCATGGCACTGGACGCTGGTAACCAGTGGTGCTGGGTTTCGCAATAGGGGTGTGCGCTAGAAACGGCAATGGAACCCCGACATGCCCAAATATACGTGATTCCACAAATCATCAACCTAACATCGCAAAGATTTTGGACGCTCTTTTCGATTTCGGGTTTCCCTGTCGGCGATCCATGCCATATTACGTGGCTCACTTGTTACTGCCGATCCAATCGTGCGCGTCGCCGTCCGTGCACAAGTGGGCGCGGAGTCACTTCACGTTGACAGTCGGAACCACTTTGCTTATCGAAACTATCACCCTATCGAACCCCACTCGCACGCGCCCTCGGTGCGCGGGTCAGCCGTGCGGCGCGAGCGTGCGTTCGAAAACGCGCGCGCGTGCCCAGTGATGTGACATCAAAAGAACCAATAGGGAACCCAAGCTCAAGTTTGCGGCGCGACGACAGCGCCGCGCCGCGCCAGCCGCGCTGCGGCTCTGTCGGAAAGCTCTGAACCTTAGGAGCGGCCGACTCAGCCCCTTTCACGGTAGCGGTAGCGCACGTGCGCACGTGCGCACGCGTTCTTCTCTCGGTGCGGGTAACTGGGGGGCCGTCAGCTGGGTACGTTGAACCGAGAGGCTTGCTGTGTGAAGCTGCGCATTTCCGCGATGGCAGAAGCGACCCCGCGGAAGCGCAAGCGTGGTCCGAAGTATTGCGGTTTAGTGGCCAGCCACAACAGTGCAGACAACACCAAGGCACACGATTCACGTGTTAAACTGTATCGGTTCCCGGGCGTGTCGCACGAGAAATAAAGGCGGCAAGTGAGTATAGCTGACAGCGCTGTCTCGCCTTCTATTTTGGCTGTCTGAGTTCATCGCTTTCGTTCGTTCCGACTACCTGAATCGGTAAGTAACGCGGCGCATGCACGCAGCGACTACAGTAATGATTACTCGCTGTCTTCCTCGTCCAGTTACGGTTGAAGCAACTTTGTGTTTTGATTCCCCGTGCTCCTGAGACCTACCCGTCGTTGTTGTACGTTCACATTCGCGTTATACCGTTAGCGTTGCGCGGTTGCTTGAATTCAACTGAACTCGGCGCATCGTCAGAAGTTGGGCGCCTGCACTTCACGCGTCGGGAAGGCTGCTTTATCACGCCGGAACGGGCGTCTGTGCATTTTCAGCAAGCTTTGACATCGTTCTGCAGGTTTGCTTTGTTTTTGTCGCTTTATTAGGGTGATATATATTTAAGCCGCTAAATATAACTGGCACTTAATACATGCTTTGCAAGTGCAACCTTGAAGTAACCACCTTCTGATTTTGTGCGATTTTCTAGCCGCGTTCACGCAACAGGTTTTATACGCCTGTCAAGTCGATATCATACAAATAGACTGCAAGCATGACGCGAGAGCCGAAAAAACGAGGCGAGCACTTCATCTTGCTTCACAGTGGTTAAAGCTCAGCTAGCTGCCTCGCGTCTTAATCGGCGGGTGATTCTCCAGCGGCACGGAGGACTTGACTCCAACCTTCTCAGGAAGCAGTGCCATGGCCGTATAATCTTTTTTTCCCACGCCGCAAACGTTTTTTCACGAAAGAACACGGCTGCTACTGTGAGCATGCCATATCAAAACAACAATCATATGATTCGTAGTCCGCGCCGCAGAACATCGATAGCGTGTACGGCTTCATTTCGGAGTGCATGTGGACCATTAATCATCTTTAACATGACAGAATGAGACTTACCTCGAGGTATACGTCCTACACGGTGTAATCGCGACTTGGGAAATGCATATCGCTTTGAGTCGGGCGTCATTATCGTCGATCGTCTGCTCTTCACCGTTAACGTGATTGACGAGCCTTTCTCATTTTATCAAGTTCGCTTTTCGGATGTGCCAGTCAAGCTTGAAAATCCTTTTGAAGCCGCACTGCAAGCGGTACATTGTTAGGCGCCGCAAGTGCACCGCGAGAGCTCTGCACGTGCACAGAAGCGAGCAGCAACGCGGTGGAGAGAAGGGAAAACGCGCGCTGCTTACACCCCAGTTTCTCTTTTTCTGCCAGAGATGGCGCTGCCTGTCAAGAGCAGCAGTGCCGCTAATCGTTGCTTGGGAAGCCTATAGCGCGCAAGTGCTCCCGGCGGGCGCCGCTTAGCGCTGCTGGCTCCCTCCTCGCTGTCTCTTTTTTCTCTCTTGCGTGTGCTGCGGCGCCAGCAATTCATAATACGATCCCGGGTCCGAGCTGGCGCAACCCTGTGAGAGTAATAGCGAAACAAAACGCTGCAGTAAAAGAAACACAACGAAATTTACGGTTATAGTAAATATGAGACTGGTACAATACTGACTGACTGACTGAACTCACTGACTGACATAAAAACAAAAACAAAACATACTGATTGAGCCGAAAGCTTTTTTGCGCTTGTCGGTTTAGGTGTGTAGCGGTAGCGACATCGACGACAGCTACACTCTTAGCCGCCTCTATTGATTGACTGGACTGACTGACTGACTGACTGACTGACTGACTGACTGACTGACTGACTGACTGACTGACTGACTGACTGACTGACTGACTGACTGACTGACTGACTGACTGACTGACTGACTGTAAAAGGTAGTAAAATCCATGTAAAATCCATCCATGTAAAAGGTAGCGAGGTCACCATGTGGGGCATCAAAGATAGGCTGGGTGTTCTGGTACATTTCAATAAAGTCCAAGGTGGTGTACGAGCACATTTCGTCATTAAACAACTGGATAGCTCGTTGGAGGCGCTTGTCGTCCAGGCGAATGAACCGAAACACCTGGTCTGCCAGCCACTTGGGGGTGCGCACAATGTTTGCCAACGGAGATACGGGGTTTTCGCGTAGCCAGTCGTAGATGGATTCTTCCGACGCTCCTTGTGAACGTTTTCGGCACTTTTCACCCGTTCTTGCGCGCACCTCGTCAGTGTCTCCACCGCTCGTGTGAGCTTCATTGGCGTCGTCACATGCTACTGAATGCGGAAGTTTCGGGTACAGTATTTCCAAAACTCGCCCGGGCTCTTGTCCAGAACCTTGGAGTTGTCTCAAAACTTCATTTCTAACGTCGAGACCACAATCATTTCCTCCCATTTTAATGTATTCCAATACTCGGGGCTCACTATTGAAATACTTGATGAGATGGTAGATGTTCCATGCACTGGCGCGTGTAGACCAAATTGACGAGCGATTTGGTCGTCTGACGAAGCCAGCGAAGATAACACATCGGCATGGGCCATTGCTCCAGCTGCAGTCGTGTAAGACGTGGACGTGTGGGAGTGTAGTTCCTCGTGTGTGGAGTGCGACGGCAGCGATTCCGTACTGGGTGGGCCCTTGCTCGAATCCTCTGATAATGTCGTGACAAACTGTCTCAGCCTCTCCGTCGTCTCGAGCGGGAAACACATCATGCACAAGCGTTCTTCGTTTTGGAACTGACTGTAGCTGCAGTGCCCAGCCTGGAGGGGGTTGTAAACTTTTTCCATCTCCACCAGCTCCTGGTTCGGACACGTTTGGATCTGATACTTCTCCCACGCCTCGATCAGGTTCCGCAAATGCCGATAAGGTTTCATTAATGTCATAGTTACAATAACAATATCAGAAAGAAAGTCTGCCAATTCAGTTGTGTGATGAAAATCAGAGGGCTTATTGTACTCGGAAATTCGCGAAGAGGTTTGAAATAATTTCCCCAAAAGATCTCTTGATAGATCAGTCTAAATCAAAGTCTCACTAGCGAGTTACAGCTTGCTTCTGATCACCAGTTCTTTTGTCGTCGCATGCTGCTATGTTTCAGGCAACTGCGAAAAGAAAGAAGCGCGGTCGCAACAAGGAAATTTTAGGCCAGCATGAAATGACGAAGGGTTGAGTACACTCTCAAAAAAAGACAGTCATGTCTTCCTGACTCATTGTGGCAGCCGATGATCACATTTTTTTCTTAAAGGTAATCACAATATTGTGGTCGGCGCTCCTGCATGAAATAGATGACTCCCTTGCTCCAAGGGAGTCAATCATGAACATCTATACACGGTGATTTTTAAAAAGAAAACTTGACTGGCTGCGACCCAGATATGGTTCGCTGGTTTGGCGCGTGCATAAAATGATATACCGAAAGCTACCAGCTGAGAATATATAGAATGCGATCGTAAAATGAGGAAGATGCGGAAGTACGCACGCATTATGCGATGACTTCAGTTACATTGTTGCTGAAATAGTACGTCGAAACGTCTACAAATATGCACAGTTGTGAAAAATTTAAATCTTGCCCTCGAAGCGAAACATTGATAGTTATGACAACGTTTTGATAATAACAGCGCTGACAAATTTACCAATCTCTAAACGTTTGCAAGTCAGGTTTGTAGATTCCTACGACTGCATGTTCTGCAGAAAACATACGCTTACTAGCGAAATGAGCATGCATGGTGTTGAAGGGTTCCATGTTAGCGCAAACTATGAAAGAAATGCATGAATAAAAAGCAGGAGAAAGGAGAAAGGTCGGGGGCAGAAAGGTCTGCTTTCTCCGACTTTTACTCGTGCCTTTCTTTCATAGTTTGCGCTAAAATGTACCCCGTCGAATTCAACGAACTCGCCGAGCGACATGTTTTGCTCATACATGGTGTTGCACGCGGAGGCGTTCAGCAACAGATCTAGCTTGGTGACCGTGAAAACATGTGCCGCAATGTTGTCACGAAAGCCCAACCGCATGCACACGACTTTTGAGCGACTGGGACGAGCGACAGCGACAAACGGGCTCCGCCGCGCTGTTGCGTCGCGACGGGAGCACCAACATGTCCGCGACGAAGTGTCACGGTTGCTCCGATTGAAAACTATTGCATACGCGCAGATACATTTCGAAAAAGAATTACATAATATATGAATGGCAACATGCCACATTTATTATTGTCTTGTGTGAGATAAGGAAGCCATAAAAGCGTTTCGTGACTTTCTTTTTTCGCAATCTTTTGTTTCACACCGCGACTGCAGTATTTGCTGTGCTCTCGAGTGGGAGCCCGGAAGCGTACGCTACTACGTCCCACATTGCAAGCTGCGTTATGTTAGGGTTAGTCCACGAGGCATCTCGACAACGTTTCCTCTTGCTGTCATGGAGCGTTTAAGTAAATCCGCAGTGCCTCACATTGCTGCCTCGGAAGAAGAAGGGCTACCTCATACGATGGCGATGTTGAGATTGCAAAAGCGAACACCAGTGCAACAATCTACTACGGAAACATGAAAACTAACCGTTGATGTGGTCGGCCGTTGCCTATAGGACAGAGACCAGCCAGGCCTTAGGGAGAAGTAGAGCTCAGGAGCTGGAGCTGATTGCAAGAACGTTTATTTACATGACTATTTGGTTGCGTGTTTTCGGAGCGTCTCGACGCTCGCGCTATAAAGCCTTGGTCTTCCAAGGTTCCATGTTGGAGAAAACCATTGAGTTCAGGACAGTCCAATCAAAAAGTTGTCTTCATCTCTGCCACCAAAAGGGAAAGGACAAGCACCGCCACCTTCCCACTCCAGGAAAGAGAAGCGGCGCACCCGGCTCGACGGACGGCGCCCGGGAGGTAGCAGAAGAGACACTAGGGCACCATACACAGTGAAACGATCGCGGAGGCGCCAATTCCCGAAAACTGGGCGTATTGTCAGGTGCAGTCTTTCCTTGCCTCGATAGCGGCGTGGGCTCTGCCTACAGCCAGCCCCTGGCCGGGCCACTAAGCCATAAAGGCACCGAGGAGCGTGACAAATGTTCCCGATGAGGAATCCCAGGCGCTCGGCTAATTGTCCAGTACATCTCGCAGAATGCTGAACAAAGTAGTACACAAGTGACAGGCTTTTCTGAGCAGCCATGACGGCAAAGAGATCATCACTTCCGGGCCACAAAACCGTAAAACTCGGTGGGGTGTGTCCAAGGCGATTGACGTGGGGAACTGACAGCTTGAAAGGGCTCAGGACACCACTGCCGTGTTGTCGCCGTATCAGGTGCTCTTCGGGGAACGTTGACGATGCAGAAAGCAGGGCAGAGACCGTCAAATCATTTCCACGATCCAGCGGCGGCAAGCCGTAAAATCCGATCATAACAGCCCGTCCGCCGCCCCAGGAGGTCTCGAAGGGGATGCAGCACCAAAGCACCCCGGAGAGGCCGCTGACCTGCCACCTTTTTTTCGTTCTCACGTAGGTTGAGCCTCAGTTTTGGAGCTGAGAAACGACTTGCAAGTACCGGGAATGAACCAGCCAACCTCAAGCCACAGCAACCAGAGAGCACCCAACTGACCTTCAGAAACGTCAGGCTACATTCTCTAATCAAAACCTCCTCGAAAATTACGCTTGCGCGCTCACTCGGGAAAGTCACGGATCAAATAACAAAAGCCATAAGCCACACAGACCCACTAAACATGAACGAAATCAATAGCCTAACGTTTTTGTATTATTTCCAGAGAAAGCCAAATCGACTAAGGCACGCAGGTGCTACGTTCGGTACAAAAACTAGAGGATGTGATTTATAAAATAGGCTAAATGAATTTTATGAACACAAAACGCAAAAAAATATATGTAAAGTTACTTTGGTGTTAAAATGGATAGGCACGGCTGAGAGCAGCAGCGTGTCCGCGATCTTGCCCACATCGTGGTCCAAACAGCACAGCTCAGCTTTTCGGACATGGCAAATTTTCCCCATCAGAGTTTCGCCGGCGGCACAGCGCATGGGAAGCACAGACAATTGCAATTCTATATATGGACGGAAACACACTCAAACTGTCATTCCAAGAATGGAAAAGCCGATACAAACAAGAAAACCAAATGACAGATAAGGTTATCAAATTAAGCATAGGTTAGTTTTGGAATACGCCGGTAAAAGTTTCGAAAAACTTTGAAACCTCGCTAGGGGGTTTCCTAGTGACTTGAAAAGCTCGTCGCCAGCGCATTCGTCGCGGCTATCGACTTGTGGGTCAGCCGCGTTTAACCCTTCCCGAATCGCGCAGCGCTTCATCTCAGGCGAGGACCCTGAAGCCATCGGACGCGTCAAAGCCGCAACCATATGCTCACCAAAACAAAGCCCTTCTTTCTCAAAAGCATATCCGAGTCGTTATAAGGGGGATAATGCTTGGGAAGATTTTGTGGCACGGCCGCGTCCGTTGCGAGCAGTCCGACAGGTCCTTCACTCTCCGCGCGGCTGTCAACTTGCGGATCAGCAGCGTTTTACATTTCCTGAATCGCGCTGCTCTTCATGTCAGGAACGGACTTACAAACTGTCGGACGCGCCAGAGCTTCAACCGTATGGTCACCAAAACAAAGGCCCTTGCTCAAAAGCACATCCGAGTCAATCGGAGAGGGATTATTCTTGGGCAGGTTTTGTGACACGGCAACCTCCATTGTGAACAGTCCGAACGGTCCCTCAATCTCCACTAGGCTATCAGCCTGGGGAACACCTCGTTGAACAATACCAGCGTACCATGCGCGCTTCTTTGCTCTCGGCTTCGGATTGGCGCTGTAGGCGTGGTCCATGTGTGCACCCTGATGTGCTCAGATATGCACGCCGAGCTCTACTACAGCCGCCAGGCTCGCCTGCCCATTCACCGAACCTTACCGCGCCACCTGCTGCTGGTTTACGCGACTTTGAGGTGTTCACTCAATACTTTCAGTCAATTGCTTAATCTTTTTCTAGTGTCAATTATCCGGGACCTGCTTCTGCGCATCCGCTGTTGAAAGATTTACCACACGTCTCCAGCAATGCATACGACGTTCACATATCGCCGCCTTTGGATGACGAAATAAAGGACGCGTTAGACGCAATGAAAAAGAGTTCGGCCCCCGGGCCTGATGGACTTCCTGCTTAGAATAACAGAGAGCTGAGCTAGTTGGTAAGTATTCATTCTAAAAATCATTCTTCCTGCTTAGTTTTACGCAGAGTTCTGACCTATCGCTGGCCCATTTATGCCACGCGTCATTCGTAAATGTTTCCAATGCTCTTACCTCTCGAACTGTTTCTATAGAGGCCATAATACACTAGTTCCCAAGGAAGACCCATTGTACACGCGGCCGGAAAATTGGCGCTCTATTACCCTTCCTAATGTAGATTACAAGCTCTTGGCCAACATCCCGGTCAGCCCAATCACTCCGTCTCTTAAATCAGTAATCGCTCCCCACGATTTTTGTTCCATTCCAGGGCGAGAAATTCACACCCATACATGGTTAACGCCCGACATCGTCCAGTACACCACTGGGCGATGTGCCCAAGGGCTGCTGGTTTCCTTAGATCAGGAAAAAGGCTTTTGATTTCATTGAGCATGACTACTTACTAAATGTTTTACATGCATTCGGTATCCCGAACAAATTCATTCACCTCATTCACGCCATGTATACCAATTCAGAAAGTACCTTTTACCTAGATTCTAGTGAGATTCACCCGTTTCAAGTCACGCGAGGGGCCGTCAGGCGTGTTCTATCCGTCAATTCTCTTTGTCCTTGCATTAGAACCCTTCTTAAGGGCCTTAGAACGTGACCCACAGATTCGACGTTTACCCCTACCTGTTGATACGGAGTAAATGTCACTGCATATGCTGATGATATTACCCTATATGTCCATAATGAAGAGTCGCTGGAGGATGTCATTTATACTTTTCGTCATTTCGGCATAACCTCATGTGCAAGGTTAAACATTTCTAAAAGCCAAGTTTTCTTTCCCAGCGGTCGTGTCAGTATGACGTCGCCCTCAGAATGGTCTCCTACCACTACGATCCTCGGCGTCACATTCAATGCATTCGGTGTACATGACAACACCTGGTCATTCGTTCTGCAAACACTCGAAAATGATGTGACAGTTGCCAAACAATGTCATTTCTCCTCTTGGAAGACCGGTACTTATCTCAATCGGTTTATCTAGGTAACGTTTGGCACGTTTGCCATACTGTAAAACGTAAAACCCCCGCTCCACGTCTCAAGGAAAGTGCAAAGTTGCATCAATTCGTTTTTCTGGTCTGGTGGCACATAATTATCTCCTCCGACGTTAGCTCGACCGCGAGACCGTGGCGGCTTTGCGTTCCCTGATGTTTCTTCCACCGATTCTATCTTGTGCCTGCGCACTTTATAGAGAATACGAAGTAGCGACGGCACGCCGGAACAGACCCTGGCGCGTTACCACCATGTGTCTTGATGCCGGCTAGCCTTATAAACCACAATCTCCAGTCAACTCAACTACCGTTTTTGTATGTAGCCCTTCTGTCATTTCACCGACGTCTAGAGGCTACGTGCCCAGAGATAGAGGTCACGGAAGCTATTGTGGTGGATACAATGGCCGCCCTTCTGCTGCCCTTGATTCCCAAGCACCGTCAATTTATAATGAACCGTGTATGAAACGAATAAATGTAGCTGCGCTGCCAGACCATCTCTGTGACTTTGGCGGTTGGGCTGGGGCTTACTCTCCGCTCGAGATCGGTTGCGGCGTCGACAAGCGGTGCGCGTCTCCACGTGCCCCAACTGCACGGTGGGTGAAACTAACCGTCAGGCGACCCTTGAATGCGCGGTAGCGCGCGTCTTCTGGCGGGATGTTCATGCAGGTTTCCGTGGACAGGGTGTGCGACCATTCGTGGCCGATGGCCGATTTCCGTGCGGGCGCTTCTCAGAGCTTTTAATATTTGCGGGGCTGTTCAGCCTTTCGCGAAACATATGCGAGGCCGTGGCTGGAAATTGCCGCCCTCGTGCTTTGTGTCCGATATTGGGGAGAATGACACACGAGATCATCGCGTTCCTCTCTGAGGAGCTCTTCTTTCTAGGGCAGTGCGAGTTTCTGCGGCATTGGTGGTGCCCCTTTGTTGACGTCGAACACGAAAGGGTACAACTTACTTTTCGACCGACGTGGTGCTAGACTGCGCCCATGGAGTTGTTGTTAATGGTCTTGTCTGCCTACCCTCACGATCCGTGTTTATCACTTTCGTCTGTAACCCACTGTGTTTCATTGCATCTATTGTATCATCGTATCCATTGTTTAATGGTATTCCACTGAGTTGTTTTGTACTCCATGTCACATCTTAGTCATGTATATTAGAGTAATGATGTGTTCGCTACAAGATACTGATGTTTGACGTGACACATAGCTGTACGGATGTGTGTGGACCCCTGGTTACCATAGCGTTATCAAGTTTTTGTTTTTCTACATAGCGTAAATAAACTTTTTCTAAACAGTTATATTAACGTATTGTTGTATCCTGCCTGGCAAATAAGAAATATAGAGCAAATCCACACGTTTTTTTTCTTTCATGTAGGCCTACTTATTCAACAACAACAAGTGATCCGGGTCGAACGATGCAAGTCATAGCAAGGAACACTGAAGGCTATATTATAGGCTTCATAAAAAAACGTAAACGTTTATAACAATGCTTTAAAAAGTTTGAAATGGGCACGGAAATAAAATGTTCAAAAGTGCTTTAGAGCAAAACTTGACCAATGATATTAAGTGTTGTCCTTTAAATATAGGCGTGCGCGGGGTTGCCCATGAGGGGGGGTGAAGGTTCATCTCAACGCCCCCCCCCCCTCTAATAAGTCGATGTAGGAGGCAGATTTTTCACTCCCCATCTGAGTTAACTAGGGGGCTCAATGTATGGGGCACATTTTGCGCCCCCTCTTAGGTGACTAGGGGGGGCGGCCGCCTCCTGCCCCACCCCCTTGTGCGCACGCCTATGCCTCTCAAGACGCACTTGCAGGCAAAGTTAAGCAATGGGATATTTTTAACGGTGATTGACTTAATAATGCTGCACTGGCATTTTTGCTGATCAGACGTAAAAATACTTCAGTGGAACTCCCATGGTTTTTTGTAGTGATTGCTGCGGGTGCGTTTGATGCGACGTAGGAGATGTCACGTCTTTGACTCCAGCAGTAGTATGCCGTGTTCACTTCTTGTGCTAGCATAGCACACCGTACTTTTGCATTTACATTATCCAATGGTAGAGTACCTATATTTCTCTGAATCGTCTGTATGTCAAGCGCCTCTTTGATAATTGTGTATAGGTACAGCTGCATGCGTTTCTCCTCCGGTAAGGTTCTCTAACTGATTGAATTCTCGTGCTAAATAGATGGTGCTTGCATTCAAGTGCGATAACTTCACAGACACCCGCAAACAGCTCTTCCATAGTAAGGCACAAATTAAGCTAGCTCATTTCACGTTTTCTAAGAAACCACGCATTCTAGACACTGATCTCAATGGCTCCCATGACAAAAGTAGTTCCATAGTTAAGTGCACATTTTTATGTACCGCAGTCCACAAATCGGGCTGCGGCGTATGAAAATAATTAAGTAATCAAACAAACAAATGAACAATATTATTATTAGCGGCACTGTGCTCTCACCCGGTTGAAGCTCCGCCCGTCAATGCACTGTGCGTGAAATCGAGTTCCTGTGACCTTCACAGTGGTACGAACACCGAACGCCACTCGTGTTCGTCTTCCAAGCATATCCGGTCGAGCAATTCCTTCCTGTTTTAGGAATATCCCGAACATGTCTTCTAAAAAGAAATGACGGTTCTAGTTTAAGTTAAGAGTTATATTATATACATTTGATAAGGTGGCAAAATTTACCTCATTATTAGGGCCGAGTAATTGTCAGGAGAGTTAATGGGAATTGATTTATTGAGTTCATTGAAACATCGTGAGCAGCTGGGATCATTGCAGTACTTAATGGAGGAGATCTCTACCAGCCGATTATTTGTACGTGGCCTCTGAGATCCGTTTCGGCAGCGCGCCAAACACAATGCTAACCGAAGGAATACACCAGGGTTCTGAGAAATAGCAGCGCAAAAAACACACGGACGCAACGAAAACGACAAGGACGTGGGCTGAACTTGAAACAACTTTTATTGTAAAAAAATTACACAGACATTTATACTTGCTGTCCGAAACGGACATCATCAACTACAAATGCGTAAGTACGCCGTGCCTTTATCTGAGAGGTGTATGGATGGCAGGCTTACACATCCCTCCCTGAGATAGGTAATACGTTCTCCTTCGACGATTTCTGAGTAATGCGGGTTTTTGCTCGTAAGCACAGGAGTGTTTTAGGTGGGATGACCAATCCAGCCAGTTTATATACAATGGTCAGCCAGGAAACTATGAAAATTGTTTGCCTTGCGAGCATTTTTCACGTTATTGGCATGCTCCCTCAAACTATCGTTTCAGTTTGGCAAGCATACACTTTTGCGCACTTTAAAGGAATTTGATACATCACCCCGTCTGCGCATCCACCAAATGGCCGCCAGTGCTTTATGCCGCAGACCTGCGTCATCCTTGCCTCCGGGTCAGCCATTCTGCAGAGATTAGACAGCCTGTGCAGTGCCCCGAGTATGACTCGCGTAATACCGGTGGACCACCATTTCCAGGTTGCGTGAAAGATTGTGCACACAAATAGAAAGAGAGAGTGAAAGAGATAATCAAATGAGAAAAAAAGGCAAGGAGGTCAACGAGAAAAAATTACCGCAGCTACCCTCTGCTTGAACGGTGCGCTGGTTTCACACGTTTAAGGGTGACTGCGCATTTTCTCGAGAAGGCTCTCAGCGATCGAAATGAGGAGGGGCTGGGTATACCCAGCGTTGTGCAGCCTTTCAGTGTGAAGCTATGACTTCTGAAAAGTGTTCGTGTGGGTGCCTGTGCGTCGCTGCGTCTGCGTCTCTGTCTGTCTCTGTGTGTGCATGTGTGTGTGTTTTGCGCTGTAATTTTGTCAACATTATGTACCAAGAAAACACAACTGGCCACTCTAATGCACCAATTAAGGCACACGAATTCCGAAGTGCGAGTGCCACAACCAGGCACCTTAGACAAGGATTAGGGTCGCTTCCACAATCTTTTTTTTTTCACGGGGAGATTTCGTTTATAAGACATTCAGTTAAGGCAAAAAGCTCAGGATGTGCGTGGCTTGAGAAAAGGGGGTGCCGTTGCTCGTCAATAGGTGTCGCGAACCTAATGGTGTTCACTCAATCGAAATTCGCGAAAATGTGTTGTGTAAGCAGTATCGTTAAGAAATTTCCTGTCATTTTGAGCAAACAATAAACATATTTCGATTTTATTTTTATTTTTTGCCTACGGTGAGACTCGAGCATGCTTAAGAAAGGCGGAAGTCTGCACTGGAATAACATCTTCAAAAGGCCCTTCACGCAAAATATAACTCATAAGACTACGTTGTTGCCCTCTCAAGACGGATTTCAAACAAACATTAAAGACATCTTTTTCACGGATATTGACTTAGCAGTGTGGCCTCAGCATTTTTGTAGATCAGAAGTTAGCGATATACTTGTGTAAAACTCGCAAGGTTTGCTAGAGCGATTACTGTGGCTGTGTTTTTTCAGAGGTAGGAGATGCGAAGTATTTTTTGGCTCCAGCAGCAGTGCAGCTATCCTTGTGCCGGTGGTTAGTCAGCAGTCAATCGCCATAACCAGTCGACCATTGTGGCTGGTTATTGATAAACAGTTCGTCATCTCTACTTGAAGTATTACGTTTCCTCGAGCAGCTATGTCGGGATCTCTGTCTGCAAACACGCGCCCATGTATGGCACTATCAACTAATGCTGGAATCGCGTGCTGAGTTTCAATAATGTTACAATATACAAATAATTGGAAAAGACTTCTAGAACATATAAATGCTTTTAAAGAACTTTCAGAACATAGAAATGCTTAGAAAAAGCTTTAAAAACATAGAAAGTCAATAGCCTCACGAAGAGGGGCATCAGCTTCGCTATTTCGACGGGTTGAGGAGATGGGCCTCAGCTCCTGCCACGGTGGCATGTCATCTTAATGACTGCCTTTACTTTATTTGTAGGTTTCGATGTGGCTTGTTGATGTGTCATTCTCGTTGTATTGTTGCCATGTATTTCTACAGCTAAACTGTCTAATTCGACCATATACCGTTGTCGTCGGCAGCGTAGTAGTAGCAATAATAGGCGTCCCGCAGGTCGCGTGACCAGAGTGGGGGGGGACGAATAGATCAGTATATAAAACACAATGATATTGCTCGAATTAATGATGATGATGCTAAATGGTGATGAATAATATTGGATGAAGATGAAGCTAACTGGTGATAATGATAGCAAAAATTATGATAATCTTGCTCGCTCAATCGCATACACTCGCGCGCTTACAGCTTCGCTGTAAGGGGGAACCGCACGGCGCAATTTCAGGCGCGATTGACGCGTGGTCGGCGGGACGCGCGCGTTCATTTGACGAACGCCGTCGCAAAATTGGGCCTCTGCGTCTTCCTACTTGGAGTAGAAAAAAAAATCACAGCATATCCACGGAGTGAATGATAATGAGTGGGCGAAGCTGCGGAGGTTCATCGGTAAACAGTGAATCTTCCGTGAATTCTGCCCAGTACATCATCACCGACGTGAGATCGGGCGCGTTTATACTAAAGGTTCTATGAAAGTTATGACGACTTGCAGCTCATTTTAATTTTACATGTACGCTGTGAATTTTCATTGTTTAGAAAACCATATCTTTAGAAAACATCTGGCGTCTTTCGTTAAGCAGCTGGCGTCTTTTCGTTTTGCTTTAGAAACATCTGGCGTCTTTTCGTTTAGCTTTTAGAAAACATCTGGCGTCTTTCGTTGGTTTATTTCATCAATCAACGGCGTTCTGAACAAAATTTTTATTGTTTAATCATGCACAGGAGAAACCTCACCAGGCACTACCTTGGAGGTAAACAATGGCTGCTAATGGGAATGAGAGACAGAAGAAGTCGGCTTTTAGCTAACACTTACACTTCTACTTCTACTAACGTTTCCTACTGGAACATGCCAATGGCTGCTAATGGGGAATGAGAGACAGAAGAATTCGGCTTTTAGTTAACGCGCACGCTGCGAATTTTTTATTGTTCAACAACGCACAGGAGAAATCTCCCACCGGCACCACCTCGGAGGTCAAGATCTGGTACTAGCGTTACGACTGGTTACGCACTACGAGGGACGAACGGGTGCCGCTTTAAGGAGCTTCGCCCCTAAAAAAACTTTGACCATCTCCCCGAAGGGAACCCTGATGGGATGCGAAGCAGCAGCGGTGCGCACGGCGTTGACCCGGTTGAAACGGGCGTCGACGCGGGTGCTGGAAGAGCGGTTCGAAGCGAAACTTGGCATGGCGTTTACTCGAGTTAACGTTTGTTTGAAATGCAAAGACACGGAAGGCGGGTCGGGTTTCGTGTAAGTTTCATTAAAGCGTTTGGCAAGGCTTCGTACTCGTTGTTTTTTCAGAGTCGAGACACGGGCGCTTGACCGGAGGAGGCGCGCGTTTCGCCTTGACTACCACGGGTGAAGCGAGATAGAAGTGACACGTTCAGAGGTCTTGCGAGCTGGCGGAGCAGCCGGCAGCTGTGCGCGCTATGGCGAGCATGCTGCGGGTGAGGGAGAGAGTGACGTCAGCGCGCACCTGCGAGGGAAGCGTGAGAGGGGAGCGTGACGTCAACGCAAAACTGTGGCGTGACCTAGTTGGCAACGCTTCAACACCTACGGCGAGGGGAACGCGTTGCGGCGCATTCATACGGACGTACGTAACGTACGGCGTTACACACGTGAGTCAAAGAGCTGCTTCACATCTAAAAAATCCAGCTAACTCCACTTCGCGAACACTGTCGAAACAGCGAAGCTTGGGCCCGTAATTCATGAGGCTGTATCGTACTTATCTTTTTTTCAAGTCTCCCCTGCGCCGGCGCTTAGCTACGGTTTCCCTTGCACGAACATCGCGGTTGGCTCGGTGACGACGTGCCCGTTCTCGCGTCAGCTGCCGGTGACGCTCAAGTCGGGTGGCTTCTTCACAGGGAGAACGATAAACGTTATCCATTCCGAAAGCGCGAATTCCTGAGCACTGACACTGACACGCAGTTTTACGCTACATTGCGCCTCACCGTCACCCCATCTTGGCGCGTTTCTCGAAGGTTCACCCCTCGGCATCCTCCGCCGTTGCCCTCGCATCTCGCAGCACGCCCTCGCGTATCGCAGCATGCCCTCGCATCTCGCAGCACGGCGCAGCCCTCCCCTTCCTAGCGAGCCTGACTCTCGCCACAATGCAAGGCCACAGACCACGTGATCAGTTCTACGCCGACCCCGGACATGAAAGCCTCGACTGAGAACACCTTCGCTGTTAAAAAAGATGTTTTTGCATAATCAAGAAATATCAATATCAATTTATAATCTGCCATGAATGGCTTCGTGCAGATCAGCCATCAATTCAAATAGTTTTGTTTCACAAGAACGAACACGAAGGAAACAATGCTGATTACTGTTCAGAGATCATTCTCTTAATATTACGCGCCAAACACGATCGAATAGTCAAATTTATAACCGGATAGTACTCGAATATTTTAGGGACGAAGCACCTTACACTCTCGATTTTCGGCGTGTCACGTCGTCGTCACGGTAAATCAAGGTGTCAAACTATGCTAAAAAAACACGTGTCAAGACCGGTTCAGAATAAATAACATGATTTAAATTAATTTTAATTAGAGCAATAATCAAAAGCTAATTGCATAAATTAACATTATTTGCTAAATTCCATTTCAAAATTGGTTTAAAATTATTTTCCTGTAAAGCACACTTCGTAGCATGTTGCGGCGTGTAAATGGCGCGCTCACGCTAGCGGCACGGCTCGCCTTGAGCCGTTTGCCGTTCTCAGGCTAACGTGCGCAAGCGGTTTTGCTCGCGCAAGTCACCCGCTCATTGTCTTTCGGAGAATGGGTCCGAGACCCATTTTCACGACGTTCTCCGGCTGCCGGAGAGTGACGTGACCAATCAGCGACGGAGGCGCTGCATCGGCATGCCGCGTCGTCTGCGTTCGGCTATTCTCGTCGTCTGCGTCTACCGCAGGACGCATCGAGCTGATTTCTTCTAGCTCCGCGGTTTTCAAGCCAGAAGTGCGGATATCGTCCGTGACGTTGCCAGGCATGGTTTCACATTTTAGTCTGTCCGCTATATAAAGAAGCCTAGCGTAAAACCAAATAACATATCATCATGCTGGCGCCCGGTCAAGTGGCAATACTTATGGAGGATTAGAAACAACTTACAAAGGTGTAATCTATGTCCTCCGAGACTTCGGAAGCTCCCATCTCGACTCGCTAAACCTACAGCATCGATTATTTGAGTATGACTCTGAAAAACAGTGCCAAATCGGCACGAATAAATGGCTCTCGAAGCATAGGACATGAATCTAAAGCAAATGGAAGTATCAGTTCGTAGATGACAAGCTACAGCGCGCACGGCGGCCACTTGATATATTCGAGGTGGACGGCAACTGCTTTTCGCATCGCGGCAATGTTTTTCGGAGGCGCGAATGCCTCGCCGGTGAATCTTGCCGTGAACGTTGGACAGCTCTCGCGCGGGCGGCGGCGGCCGACGTTCTGCGGTGTGTCATACCACGCCGTTACTGCAGGCTTGCCACTCGCGTGAGCGGGTCATTACACGAAGACAAATAACGGAAAGTGTGCCTCTCATTTCAATAATTAAATCCGGTTCAACGCAACAGAGGGCGCCACCGACTCAGCAAGGATGTTATTGCTCCTCCCACCAGCACTTCTCGGGCGCACAATGAGCGCACGCCGTGTCGCGAGAGAGAGCGAACGGTAGGCGTTGGTTCCGGAAAAGCTCTTTCGGCGATGGGCGCTGAATTGTAAGCTCGCAATGAGCGAGAATGCGCGCTCTCTTGCGAAAGACAACGCCAACGTAAGGCCGATGAAACTACGTGCCCAGGAAGCAGCAGCCGCTGGGCAGCGCAGGGAAGCCAAGCCATAACTGAAGGCTCAAGAAGCAGCAGGCCCACAAACGCTCTTTCTGTGATGGACGCTGAATTACAAGCTCGCAAGGAACGAGAGTACGCACGCGCCCGTCGAAGACAAAGCTGACGCAGGGCCCTTGAGGCTATACGCGACCAGCAAGCAGCCGCCGCCAGGCCGCGCAAGGAAGCCAATCAAAAACTGAAGGCCGAACAAGCAGCAGTCGCGCAAATGCTATTTCTACGATGGACGCTGAACTGCAAGCTCGCAAGGAGCGAGAACGCGCTCACCCTCGGAAGACAGCGCCGACACAGGGCCGATCAAGCTATACGCGTTCACCAAGCAGCGGCCGCTAGGCAGCGCAGGGAAGCCGATGCAGAACTGAAGGCGCAACAAGCAGCAGCCATGCTCTTTCTGCGATGGACGCTAAACTACAAGTTCGCAAGGAACAAGAACACGCACTCGCCCGCAAAAGACAACGCCGACGCAGGGCCGATCAAGCTATACGCGCCCAGCAAGCAGCCGCCGCTAGGCAGCGCAGGGAAGCCAATCCGAATTTTATGAAATGCGAATGCATTTTTTAGTCGGGCTATGTCAGGCGTCGGTGTCCGCGCACCGGCAGGTGTTATCTCTCCGCTCTCACTCCCTCTCCCATAGCAACAGCTGCGGGCACGCGCGCTTATCCTCGCGCTTAACTTAAATTGAGGATGACGAGGCGAGCGATGGAAAGGAAAATGATAGGTGTAACCTTAAGAGACAGGAAGAGAGCAGAGTGGGTCAGGGAACAAACGGGGGTTAAGGATATCATAGTTGAAATCAAGAAGAAGAAATGGATATGGACTGGCCACGTAGCACGTCGGCAGGATAACCGGTGGTCATTAAGCGTAACTAACTGGATTCAAAGAGATGGCAAACGCGTGAAGGGGAGACAGAAAATTAGGTGGGTAGATGAGATTAAGAAGTTTGTAGGCATAACGTTGCAGCAGAAAGCACAGGACCGGGTTGATTGGCGGAACATGGGAGAGGTCTTTGCCCTGCAGTGGGCTTAGACAGGCTGATGATGATGATGATGATGGTGACCTAGATGGAACTCTGGCGCTGCGATCGTTCAGCCACCATGCGAATGATGGGTAGTACACGGATTTGCCTAATATTCGTGCTTACGGCTTCGAACGCACTTGTGGCTTTGTTTATTGCTGTGTTTTGGCGTTCGTTTGGGATAAAACAATGGACCGTTGTGAACTTCGTGACCAGATTCAAATAGGTGAGCGTAAAAAGGTTGAAGTGGTGAAGTGAAAGTGCAGACTTTTGCTGGATATCATATTGCGACAAAGCGGATGCAGGCGACGCGGAGCCAAACGGATCCAAAAGAACGAAGTTTAGACAAATCCGTGTACTACCCGACTTCCCATGCTGGCTGAAGCGCCATGCGTTGTAGCTCCCATAGACACTAGCGCCAGATTTCCCTCTAGTATATCTATAGGAAACTCTATGGTAATTTCCACGGGTCCCCACCGAAAATTCGCTTCGCGGCTCCGAATAGAGCGAGGAATTTCTAACATGTTCTTATCCCGCCGCTGACTGCTGTGGCGAGAGCGATCAGCGGTTTTTCTGCTGCGAGCGAATTCGCCGCCTGAACATCGCTGTGTATTTGCGTGGTGTGAGACGACCTTTACGTGCCCAGAGCACGGCAGCATTATGAGGCACGTCATTGTAGGGGACACCGTACTGGTTTCCACTACATGGGCTACTTTACGCACACGTAAAACTAAGCGCACGGGCGCTTGTTGAATTTCGCCCTCATGAGAAATGCGGCCGCTGTGAGCTGAGATCGTGTAAACGATCCCGAGCATTACACCCGCTACTAGGTTAAAGCAACTGGCATCGCATATATGGCAGCAGAGAAGAAATTGTGTTGAAGCTTATAGTAATAGTTGATTGGGTGTTGCGTCCTAGACCTCGATATGATTAGGAGGGCCGCCGCAGTGGAGGGCTCCGGAAATCTTGACCATCTGGTGGTCTTCAACGTGCACCGAAATGTAAGCACATGTGCCTCTAGCATTTCGCCGCCACTGAAATGCGGCCACCAGTGGCCGGGATACGATTCCGCAACCTTCAGGTCTGCAGTCGAGCACCCAAACCACTAGACCACCGTGGCGGGTTATTGGCCGTTATAAGAAATAGTGGGTAGCATGTGGGGCGGATATCCTCTTTTCTTTTCCTGCACTCACTATCGCACTCAAGCACTTCTCGTCTAACGTCGTAGGATATAGACCACAACCACAAGGGGATGGATGTGCATGGAGCCACCTATTACAGTATTCCAAGGTAGGCCTCATTCATTTTACCAGTAGTAGTGGAACAAGATTCTTTGTATCATTTCTTTGCAAACCACAAGTCTAAACCTTATGTAAACACTATTTGAGGAAAACACGAGTTCAGATCAGTGAAACAAGCACTGAACTATATATTACCTATTGGAATATAAAATCTTAAAGACTGTTTTTATCCTAATGATGACACCTAAAAGGTTATGAACTGCCTTTCTAACAATACAGAAGTCTCGCTAACGTGGGGCGTTTAGTGCGGCAGACAATGGGGGAGATGAAATTCAATCACCAAAAAAGACACCGTGAGAATGAAAGCTCAAATAAACGCTGCCGTAATTAAATAAAAGGAATGTTGACGTTAGATTAATTATGAGGTGGTGCGAGTAGCCTGGAAATGAAAAATGATATCAGCGCAAATATCCGTGAGTGCCGTTCTGTGATTGAAATAGGAGGTCTTGTTGTGCTCGGAAGTTAGCAAAGATGGTTGAGATAATTTCCGCGGAAAAAGTCCCTCTGGTATCCGTTTAAGCAACACGCAAGTGTTTCCTACGAATCGGTGGTTCTTTGTAATCGCATGCTGCCGTGCTTGTTGTAATTGCGAGAAACGCAGAAACGCGGTCGCAACATCTAATTGCTAAGTGAGCATGAAACTACGAAAAGCCGAGTAGGGCGCTGTTTCTTCCCGTTGGTGTCCAGTACAACACGCTTGTACTTCCCGCGCTTACTTCGCGTTGCGGCTTTCAACAGAATGTATTTGTCCCATTGTATTCGCACTGCGTCTTTCCTCTTCTTGGTTGTGTTCGTCAGCGAGTTCCTGCCATTGCGCCAGTGCAAAGAGATGAGCAATTCTTGATGTATGAAGAAAATGCCGCTATCTTTACCGGTACAAAAAGTGAATTGGGACTACACCTTGAGGAAGCGAGGGAGATTAGGCAAAATCATTTAAAAAAGAAAAGAAGGCCTGCGCATGCCCTCCTCGCCCCACCCACTACCACCCACTACGTCACAGCAGTGACATCTGGGGCGCGACGACGCGGGAAGGGACGCCAAGTGGTTGTGCGGAATGCGGTAGAAAATAAGCGGATCAGTTTGCGTTGGATATGCGTTGCGTTGGATGGGCACGTATGTTGTGAGCAAGCCACTGAACTGTGGTCGAGTGCTTAGACCCCATCGTTGAACCCTGGTTGAGTAGTTAGCAGTTTGCCGGCACGTTCTGTTGCACACGCCTGAATGCTGCTCCGCGCCTACTTGCACACTCAACTACCCTAGAGTTAGTGCAAGCCGCGTGTTCATGTTTTCCTTAGATCCGGCTCAAAGGGCTGCATGGACGAAAGCCGCCTCAAGATAGAACTTCGTGCCGACAAAACACACTCGTACGTATTTTGATATGTTTAGATATGTCGCGCAGGTGTTTTGGACGTCTTTTCGATATTTAGTCGATCGATCGTCTCGGAGCACGGCGTTCCCTGAAAGCGGGCAGGCTTAGCAACAACCAAGAGGTTTGCCTCCGAATGACATGTTGGCGAGGGACGCTGCACGGAGAGGAAAAAACGATTTTCGGGGCTAGTGGTCACGATCACCTCCAAACGTTTGCAATTATTCCGCAAGAGTGAAGAAGCTACTTATAAGCCAATACATGAAGTTTCTAAAGTACAATGACGACTTCATACTGTTACAATGACGACTTCATACTAACATACAATGACGAATTATGATTGTATGCCTGCGCAGTTTTGAAAGATGTTCTTACTGTAGTTTCGCGCAGTCTTTCAGTCACACACAAGCGCGCATTTTTCCACGAATAGCATGAAGCCTAACAGCCCTTTCGGTTATAAAGCCTAGATCTGGCGTACATTGCAAAACAGTAGGTGCATAATTATAGTCAACGGAGTGCTGCTACGCAAAATTTTACCTGAAAATGCCTTGTAAGTAAGAATGACTCCGTTTCTTTTTTCAGAAAATATTTACTCAACATTTTTCTCCCACTTATGCCATTCAAAACGTTGGCCGGCTCCAGTTTGTCGTATCAGTCTTTATTGATTCTCCAAGGAAAAAATGAACGCGCACAAACTATAGACAAGGACGCTGAAGCGTCCTTGTCTACATAGTTGCGTCCTTGTCTAAAGTTTGTGCGTATCCATTTTTCCCTTGCAAGCATGAACCAACTCTACCAGCAGCAAGTTTTACTGAACCTTATTTTTCCTCTTCCACATTTCTTTGATCCCTGTGTTTTTTTTCTGGACATTAGCGAACTCAGTGCGCATATAAATTTGTTGCTCCAGTGTGTTTTCTCTCACTATATTACACTGGGGCGATTTTCTTTTCAGGTTTGTGAGAAGTCCGGGGAGTGTGATGCAGGTGTCCCTGAAGCCTAAAAGGGTAAAGCATGGCACCATACCAGGCGTTTTACCACACTTCCATGCGCGATCCCTCGTCGGGAGACAGCTGGACGTGAAAGTCCCCAAACAAGTGGTAGCTGGGAAGCTTAGGAACGCAAAAAGGCACTTCAACTGCCCTTGCAGGACCAAAAAGAGCATGAAGAATTTTACAAGCATAAAAGCCGCGTGTTATAGGGATAAATTCGGTTCTTGGTCATCCGTCAGTGTCATATTTCCCTCCAACAGCAAGCATGATTACAATGCATAACAGCCGAAATACGGCATTTTGGGTGTTTTGAATTTTCTTTCAGTGCGGTCTGAAATAAATATTCAGTGCTTTCTTGACCTTGTACTTCTAAATGCGGTTCATTTTCTTGAAATCGCAGCCAACACAATTATTGAAAACAGCATTAGTTGAATTCATACTGAAAAACGGTTTATTTCATGGATAAGCAATGTGGCGCGATGCTACAAATGAATGAAGGAGCGAAATTTCGAGGGCTCGCTTCTTTGTTTGAGACAACCCTAAGAAAAACCAACAACTTAATGAAAACCAACAGAAGTCCAACATATTACTACCATGAAAACCCTGATGGCGAGTTTTCCACATACGCCGTCATGTCTACGAGTGGCGCTGTCAAACACTCCGAGGTTTGCATGCACACAAATAGCCTATGAAGTGGACGGCAGGATGACCGCTGCCGTAGATCGATAGGTGACTGGCAAAAGAGCGAGATAATGTGGGATGCGTCGTCTGCTGCCGGTTTGCGGTGCGAGGCAAGCAGACGGCGGACCACGCCGCCGCTGGCCTCTGATTGTTCGGCATTCTCGCACGCGGCATTATCGCCTTGCAAAGCCATGGCCGGCTGCGCAGCCGTCGGCTGTTCCAATTCCAGCGTTAAAGGGCCACTAAAGGCAAATACTCAGTCGACGTTGAAGTTGGTAAACAGCGGTCCAGAAACTTCGTAGCGCTACATTTGTGCCAAGGAAGTGCTAATTCTGAAATAAAATCACGTTTGAGTTGTCCGCATCGCGTTAGCGCACATCAAATCACCCGCCTGAAACCGGTGTTTCTGACTTCACTGTTGCCGTGCCCAACGTTGCCTGCCTTTCCTGCGTGGCGGCGTCCACCGACGGCATGCACCATTAGGGCGTCCGGCAATATCGATGCATGCGGCATTTTGTCGAACTTTCTGTCAGAGCGCCTTTCACGACCGTGCAAAACACACGCGACATTACGCTATACCGCAGCTACCACTGAGACGCGACCACGTGAGCGAAGCAGGACGCCGGGAGAAGCGCAGTTCGGCATAAGCGGAACTTTTGAACCACGCGCGCCGTTCCCCATGGCAACGCCAAGGAGGTTCTTTTTTCCATGAATGAAACAGAAAAGAGCAAGCAACATTTTATTACGCGTCTTGATGCACGGAAGGTTCTTTTTTTATTGTAGCTAGTTTGATTACTAGTGATTAATTGTATTCAGACTCTCCCACGTCATCGGGATCACTTCCAAACTGTCCCACTCGTGGCGCTCATCGTGCGATACATTTAGCTTAATTTCTCGGTAAGTAGGGCACTGTTGTTGATAATACTGCCTTTTTAGACGTTGTCATACATCGAGCTTTCACTCCGACATAAATTGCTAGTCGTCTTTAGTGTCCCTTTAAGTAATAGCGCTTTGGAAGGAATGGCGCTTTAGGCTAAAAGAATCGCGGTGGCATTGAAGCTTTACTTAAACAATTACACGTTATGGCTTTTTCGTAGGAACTTATGAATATATTTGCCCAACGTTGGCACGGTTGCCCTGAGCAACATTGAAGTTCCGGTTAAGTAGCGAATGCGTTGTGCTACTGCAAATATTTCGGCTCCAACTGCAGCGATATTTGCGCTTGCTTCATGGTCATGCCGTTTCCTGTCGGTGGTTGGTGGGCGTGTGCGGATGGATTTCCATCTAGCCTGGTTCTTGTAGCCAGGTCATCAGACAGAGCTTGATGAATGTATATAATATGTATGTATTTATTATTTCTGTGTGTGCATGTTCCCGTATTCGCGTGGGTTCTTGTATATATACATTTCATGCTACCATTATTCAATCTGTGCATTGCCAACACCATAACATCTGCTGTACATATGTGCTTGTATGTTCACGAAGTCATGTATATCATGTGAAAATAAGATTGTTGTAAGTGTATGTTAGCCCACAGTAGCATGTGTTGAAGACGTCCTGTGGACTTGGACTTCTGTGTAAAAATGTTTCATGTATATAGTGCTTAGACACTTGTATATGTTACTGTCTTTGATTACGACACTGTACCGAACTGTTAGTAGCGTTCTGTGATGAAATAAACTTATTCTTCACACACGGTTATCGAAGAGCGCGAAGTAGACACGGACAAGAAAACACACATGACTAGCGCTGACTGCTAACTGCGGGTTCATTGTAAAAACGCGCAATATACACTGAAACGGAAAAGTCGGGGAAGGGAATCACGTCAGAGCTCCTAGCAGTGGATGCGTCCAGCGGCACATTATTGTTCAGTGATAAGCGATTAGTTACGGAGACAGCAACACTTCTTGTCTGTTAGATTAATGGAAGGCGCGCTAACACTGAACAATAATGGGCCGCTTGACGCATGCGCTGCTAGAAGCTCTGGTATGATCACCTTCCCAAATTTTTCCGTTTCACTGTATATTTGGGCGTCTTCACAATAAACGAGTCAGCGCTAGTCCTGTGTACTTCCTTGTCGGTGTCGACTTCACGCTGTTTTGAACTACGGGCTTCGTACCAACTGGCTCGCATGCACTCGCTTTTAGTTTGCCATGCATAGTTCGTATGGGAGGCATAATACCCTCCTTAGGCTCCTTCAGGATCCTCTTTCCTTTGTAAAGCACATAGTGCTGTAAGTCGTCTCTAATACCTCTCTATGCTGTATTGAATGCAGGGCCAGCTCTCCCCTACCTAAGTATATGTTACACTAAACCGCACACTTCTCTAGCGACGCTGTACTGAGTGTCCTGTGATGCTGGTGATGGTGTTCCAAAAAAACCCACCGCCGTGGCAAAAACATGTGACGCGCTCTCCGAAAAGCCTCCTCCCAACAACTGGCGCGCCAATGAAATAATAATAAAGCGAAACCAATTTTCATTCCGCGGCGGGGTGTGACCTGGGTGCCCCAAGTCCGAAAGCGAGTGCTTTGACCACATGCTTGACCAGTAGGTCACGCGTTCGTGCTTGCCCAAAGTGAACTGAACTCAAGCATAGCAATGCGTTCTATCAAAAAATGCGAAAACACACAGGGTCCCTTACGCACTCGCCTAAGACGAATGATTAACAACTTTATCAATCGAAGGGGTGAGGGATAAGCGAGGTTAAGCCACGTGGGCTGCCTAGCCTAACACGATTCGATGGCGAAACTTATCTTCTTTTTCTTCTCAGTCGATGTCAGGGCTGGGCAGAGATACTTTAAAGTTTTATCGCGATACGATACAAGATACTCGGGCAAGAAGTATTTGGGATACATATAAAAGATACTTCAGGAATTATTGTATCCGATACGATACTTGCGAATTGTATCTTAAGATACTTCGATACATTTGCAAATTTGCTCTTATAGATATATATAATGAAGCACCAAAGGCCTATGCACAAAAGTGTTTACTTCAAAAATTTTTAACTGCGACGAACTCTGCCTAACTTTAATTAAATATCTGTTTCCATCCCGAAAGTTCTTTCTTGCTCAAAGCATATAAGTTGCATTCCGAAACAACTGATTGAGATTTGTTTGGCTGCTTAACGTGACACCACTGAACACGCTGCACTGTCAGTGGTTTTTCCTTGACACCTTTCTAACTAACGAGTGTCGCTGCCGTATACTTGGCAACCAGCTAGCGGGTTGCCATCTCCTTGCAAGAACGCTACGTAGAAACCTCCCCACGATGGCACGAACAACGCTCTGCACTCTTACCTCGTCCCTAAGCGTATTGCCGGTTATGTAATACCGCATGACCAAACAGGTGTAGAGCTGCAACAACGCTAGTAACGATATTTATCGTGATGGATCGTGTCAAGGCAATAACTACAGAGTCGGCACTCGCTATTATTTGACGTCATAAAACCGTAAAACCGTAATAATGTTTAAATGCGAAGCATTTCTTAGCGAACCTTTGGCACTTTGAGCGTTTCTATCTACGTATCTATCTATGTATGTAGCCGCCTACGTCTGGGGGCTCTCATGATCGGCTCCTTAACATGGTCTACACCAAAATTGCCATGGGAGGGTAGAGGATTTGACGAATATGACTGTCGAGTCATTACATGAATTACGTGAATATCCTTTCGCGTACGTCGTCAAACCCTTTCCTCCAGAAACGTGTGGCACATACCCTTTTACCATGGGTCGCGGTGCAGGGGTATGCGCCATATGTGATTGACAGTTTGTATCTGCCGACGCACGGCGAGAACAGACATTAAATGCGACAGCGTTAAGAAAAACCCACATCGGCAGCGTTGACGCGACGAATGGAAAGAATGAATATTAGGATCCCAGCAGGAATCGAACCCAAGCATTCTGCGTGGCAATCAGGCATTCTACCACAGAGCCACGCCAGGTCTATGAACTGGTTTGGAAAAACAGCATATGCAGGCGTAATGGTGGTGCAAATGAATTGTGGTTGTGGTGCTTGCTATCTAATTTTACATGAAAGTCAATAAACACTGATACTCCTGCGATGTGTATACTCCAACGATAGAGGCGTCATATCAGATTAACGGCTATTACATTTTTATTCCTATAATTCAGC